>NW_009709842.1:0-8664 GCF_000703405.1 Apaloderma vittatum | reverse complement strand
TCTTTCGTTTCTGGTCCTTTTTTCTGAGAGATCACTTTAACAAGAAAATGTATGAAGAGTTCAGACAACTCGCTCTAGATGATGCAAAAGAACACTACAGGTACTTGCTTTTTTGTGAAAGTTGGAAACTGTTGAGATCTTACCGCTAGTTTTAATGACTGTGAAGTTTAACTATATCAGAAGTGAATGTTTTTAGTATTGTCTTTGACTCTTTGTAAATATTTAAAATAGCAATCCCTGTAAGTTCTTTTAATACCAAAAATGTGCATTTTTGCTGTGCAGATAAATAGCTAAATGTGTGGCATTTCCTGCCTTGCGACTGGCGCCAGATTCCACAAAATGCTGTAACTTGTTGACTGTGACGAGTCAGCTCGGTATTCAGTAACACTCGTAAGATTCTTCCTTCCATAGGTGAAGATGTTCTTAACCTCATTCAACTTGTTCAAATTGCTGCTTGCTTTAGAAAAATACCAAACTAAATTACCACCATCCCTTTAGCTCTTTGATATCGTTCCCCCACCTCCTGTTTCTCGTAGCCCAACGTTTGGAATGCCAACAAGGAAGTACCTGGCTCTGCAAGTCCTGAAGTTTGGATCTGTTGTCTGAGTCTACGCAGTGATAGTCTCAGGGCTGCAAAGGTGGCTCGAATAATAGCTTGTGTCTCTGCTCTGAGCTTTCTTGATGCGTGGTGATTATCCAGGGATCGCTTTACCAGCAGAAACTTCAGCAGGCTCTTAAGGGGACTGATGTGGCAGTAGACGAAAGCAGGACAGGAGAAGGTCCAAGCCGTCTGGTGATGGTGTGGCAGTCAGAGTTGTGCTAAATCCTGAGCCAGAACCCCTGATGATTGGGTGAGCTGCGGGAGCACCGAGTCCTGCCTGAGCCCTTGTGTGCTGCTGGGGGTTAGGCTCACTTGTGGTTCAGTCCGCTGTGGTTGGCTTTATGTTTAAATTGTTTGTGTACACAAACGTACTGAAAGGGTCAAAGTACTTGTCTTCATTTTGTCTGTGCGTACGTTGTCTGTAGTTCACAAACTCCCAGGCCAGTTTTGATTATTTTTGAAGGTGTTTCAGGACAACAGGTTGATAAAAACTGGTGTGAACAATCTCTTTTCTGAGAAAGGTAAAATGAGACTATGCTATTTACTTAAATGCAAGGAGAGACTGAAAACTTGCATCCTTCTGAGGAACGAGGAGCATACGTGTAAGCTTCTTGTACCTCTGTTCTATTACAGGTACGGATTGGAATGCTTGTTCAGATTTTACAGCTATGGCCTAGAAAAGAAATTCAGGCAAGAAATATTCAAGGATTTCCAAGAAGAAACAAAGAGAGACTACGAAGCTGGTAATTATCATAGGCCAGTCCCTGTTCACACCGGGGTAACTTTAGTTGGGAGATAAAGCCTGTTCCTTGGCACTGACTTGCTCACTAACCCAAGAGCAGCTCTTGTTCTTCTGTCTCACAGTTCTCTTCAGCATAGAGATTCCAGTGTTTTTGTTTGGTTTGTTTTTTACATCTGATCTTTGTAAAATGGTAAAATATATTTTTCCATTGTTAGGTCAGCTATATGGACTGGAAAAATTTTGGGCTTACCTAAAATACTCTCAGCACAAGACTCCAGCCATCGACCCCAAACTGCAAGAGTACCTTAGTAAATTTAAGAGACTGGAGGACTTCAGAGTGGATGTAAGTTTCAGTACGTCTTTTAAATAAATAGCTGGTGTATGAACATTTTTTCTGCAAGTTAAGGTGAGGGACAGTACTTTATATCACCAAAAGGCAGCTTTATTAATCCTCTCAATGACTAGAAAAAAATGTAAATTCAAATGGAAAATACAGTTTTACTCTAGACATTCTTTTCTGAACCGAAGTATGGTGCTGACATGTGGTGGGTAAAATGTAAAACGTGTTGGTCTCTTAGCAAAAATAGCTTTTTTTGTCATCTGGTAAGACTGATGACTGCTATACTGCTTAAGAATTCGGCAAATTAATTAATGCTCAACTGGCATTTCTTAATGAGCTGTGACCGGCATTGTCCTTGCTGAGTCTTTATATGCCAAATTCGATGTATCCTTCCTCGAGAATGCTGAACTCTTAAACCGTGTGATTCCAGCGTACGCGCTGCTGTGCTTTTCAGAACTGGGCTTTTCAGTACACGACCATCATCCTCTGTAATCCTCTGTTTCTAGAATTGTGACAAACATTTGGGAAGTGACAGCTAAATAATGCTGGAAGGCTGTTTCAAGTCCTTAATATTCTTCTGGCTAAAGGGCCAGGAAAGCTTTAGAATATCATCAGTGGGTTGCAAATAACTAAGATTACTCAGCCTAATTGTGCAATGCTCTGTCTTGTTTGAATCTCTAAGTATATGAAAAAGCCAGTACCTGGCCCCACGCAAGAACATTTAACAGGTTGCTACTGTTTATTTTCAGCCTCCTATTAGTGAAGAATCTGGCAGAAAGAGACCAGTTGCTGCAACAGGTGAGGAGTCGGGTCATCGCAGACATCAGTCTAACTCTTCTAAAACACTTCTTGCCACTAAATCCAATGTTGCCTGTCAGCCCCAGGCACTGGAAAACGCTACCGGTGGGAATGCTGTGCAAGTGTCCGTAGGCCGTAAAGGTGCCACCACAAAATCTATAGAAAGCGACGTACCAGAAAAATAAACTTAAGACGAGCTTGCGCCCTTAAGAACGGACTTTTACATCACTCTCTTATCTGGAGATCTGCAAGATGAGCTGATCTAATAGGTGTTTCAAAATGTATGGGAAGACAAAGGATTGGATTCTCTTTTTCACAGGATTTAGTACCAAAACACTTACGCTAGGAGAGTCGCTCTTGGCTTTGGGATCATCGGACGGATCCTAGGGAAGATTCTTTGGCTTCAGTATTGCTTTCCTCAAGCTTTTGTTTACAAAGAACTGCATTCCTTGCATATGCAAAAAATACTTTGGGGGATGCCTTACATTTCAGCTCGTATTTCTTAAAAAGGTATGATAGACCCATGTTATTTACTGTGCTTTCTTTACCCAGATTTTCCCATTATTTGTATTTTACCAAAGCAAAAAAAGATTATATGTAGAATTTTGAATGTAAAGGAAGGATCTATGCGATTGGTTTGCTCTTGAATTTAACTATTAGAAGTATGTTTTTGTGCAAAAGCACACTTGAGAATGTGCAGCTATATCTGAAACTGCATTTCTGGATTCTATTTAAAGACATAGTTGCTATTTTTTTCAGGGTCTCCATAGTTAGTATTTTATTAAGTATGGAGTTTGAGTGGACATAACTGGGTTAGTTTTGCAGGTATTTCCTTCAGTACTGGTTCTTAGTAATTCAAGCAACAGAAGAACACAGGGGAAAATGGATTTGTTGATTTCATAGTGTCTTAAATTAACATGAAGTATATCTACAGTTTGTGCAGGTTGTTAAAATAGCAAAGTATTCAAATTATTCTCGTCTTGAGAGGTGTCTTCATTTGAATTCTCTTATGAAGTATTCTAACAGGTGAGGCATAGTTTTGGATTTTTTTTTCTCCATATATCAGTAATAAAAAGGACTTTGGAGGGAAACAAAATATTCCTTGTAACATTGTTGGTTTTTTTTTTTTTTTTGCTTTATTTGGCAGTACCTGAATGAAGTTCTGCTTCAATTGTGCTAGCTAAGCCTAAATAATTTCAAATAGGTCTAAATACGATTTCACTGAACGTATGTTATTCAACTCCAAATCCATTTATATAGCTCAAAGATGGGGATGTTTATAAATCCTGCAATTTCTTATTAACTTCATGATTTTGTTTTTAAAGGCTCAAAAAGAACTGAGTAGGTAACTTATCTCTTCCAGGGGTAGGTGAGAACTTTTTTTTTTATTAGCTGCATTAAATACTTCAGTTAAGTTGGAAAGTTAAAAAGTAAGGTCTAGCACAAATGCCTTAATCCATGAAGGTTTCCTAACCGACTGCGCAGCCACATACAGGGTTTTAAACTTGTATCAGATCTCAGAGGTTTTACAAGTCCATTATTTTTTCAGTTGTTGTCCTGTGAATCTCAATGAAACAAACGATGAATGTTTGCTTTATAAAGGGGTATGTTTTAGCGGTGGCCTTCCCAACAGTTAATATAATTTCAGTACAAAATTGAATCTTTCTTAAGTGGCCTATTCTAAAGGAATTTAAATGAACACATACCAACATTTTAAGTCATATCCTATAAATATGCTGAAGTGACACATCTCAATCCTGTGTTTCATCCATGCCTTTTGCTATCCAAGAAAATGATGCGAATGTAAATTTGGAATGAAATTGTATATAAAAGTAATAGATTTAAGATATTTCCTTTCACTTTTTCATTGGAAAACGTGCAGATTAAGCTTTTGGTGTGTGTAATTTTGTGATATCTTGACAAATTTTATAAAAACAGTAACAACAAAATCTAATAGTGTTGTATATTAACTTTTTTCCCCTCCTCCAGGTGTTAAGAAGAACTTGAAGAGTGTAAGGCTTTAGATTTGCATGTGAATTTCTGTTGCCTCTGGTGGTCTGAGGTATCAGGGAAACGCAGCCCCCTAAAAGCTGAAGTGGTTCTTGGCCTGTGAGCCAGCTTTCTTCAGGAGTGACTCTTTGGGGTTTGTTTTCATGTGACAGGTGTAACGTAAATACGGCTGAAAGCAAAGAGAGTGAATAGTTTACCTGCTGTCTGGCCTGTTAGCCTTGCTGGCGTTTGCTGCTCAGACAGCATCCCCTTGCTTGGGTGGACAAAAATCCACCCAAATCCATCCACAGCTCTGGCTGCCTTTCAGGAATGCCCCCGTTCCACCGCTCCCCTTGCAGACAGGTGGGAAAACCAGTATTTGTATTACTGCTGTCTGCACATCGATTTTCAGAGTTTGAGAACAGTGAATTTTAGAGTAAACCCCAAGGACTTTGCTGGTTAAGCGGCTTGTTTCTCTATTCAGCTGAAAGTGGTTAATCACCTTTCAGTAACTGCATAGCTCTTGCAGAGCCATAAATTTGCCTTGGTACACGCACGTACATGTCCAGCATCTTTTCTGATGCCTTTTAGGTTCATTTAAACCAACCTTCAATTTGTCTCAGACTAGCTGTATTCTAACAGTAGCACGTTACTAAACGCGTAGCAAGACTTAGGCTTTTCCATGTCGAGAAAGTTCTCCCACGTGCTTATTGAAGAATTTTCTTTAGTTTGTCATTATTTCTTCTGTTGAGAAACGCCTGTCCAAATCTTTCAAAATGCCACCTTGTCTAAACTCAGGAAGATGTTTCATGCGCAGAATATCAGATTCTAAAGGCATTTTAAAAGGGAAGGAAAGGAAGGCTCAAGATGGCTCTTGTTCCTGGTGGAGACCCCAGAGAACGTCTTCCTGTAGCGAGGAGCAGCAGCCTGGCTGCATGACTGATGCTCCTGGAGTTTAACAAGGATTTGGCTTTCTGTGGGAGGGTCAAGTATTAAAATGAACAGAAACCAGTTTATATTCATTGCAGCCTGAACCCTGCAGACTTCGCTTCAGGCATCACTGTGGTGATGAGGCGACAACCTATATTCCTTCAGTTCCAGACAGCGGAAGAGTCTTTAAGTGTTGGCGGATGTACTTTCCCTGATAAATCCCACAGCAACGCCAGGCTATATTCCGGCAGTCATAAAAGCTTTCTTCTCAGCAAGTAAATTTTGTAACCACAAAGGGTAAGGAACACTTTGGGGTTAAGTTTACAGGTACACAACCTTCTGCCTGTGCTTGACCTAACCTTGGCATGCACGTTCTGTCAAAAGCAAGCTTAAAAGCCAATCTGTAAACACCTGTTAGGAGTATTCAACTTTTAAATTAAAAACCAGAGGAAAGATTTGCTAGAAACAGTCATACTTAATTATGTGTTTGTTTTTCATATTTAAGTAAGCCTTCAAGGCCAGAGTTACATTATTACTAGTGCTGAAGTAGGAAAAGGAGTGAATAGTCAAATCTACAGCTTCAGCTGCATCATTCCATTCATGCCTGAAAGAGCAGTCAGACAACAGCCATGGCAGGGTTCCTCGCTTCGTGTTCCCCCGCTCCCATTTGGTCTGCAGCATTACACTGGGAGAGAACCAAGACTGCAGGAAGGGCTCTAAGGCCCTTAATCACACGCACACTCTGAGCTTAATAAGTAAACTTCAGCAACACTCAGTCCTGAGATGCTGAATTAGTGAGTTAGGCTTCCTGAACTACTACACACTTTCATCCAAAACAAATTAAACCAAGCCCAAAGTAGAGCCAGGAGGAGCATTCCATTCCAAAATACTAGACCTTGATCAATATTTTGTACTACTCTACACCATAATGCATGCAGTTCCTGGAGAAAATAAAACCCCACAAACTTTTACTATATAAAAAACAATTATCTATCTGAGAGACTCAAAGCTTAAGTAAGGTTTAACTATTCCTTGACTGTTACAATGAAGATAGTAAAATCAAACTGATTTTGCAAGGAAAAAAATGTTAGGAAATAGTGTAGAACTAAGATATTTCAAGTGAAATAAGATCAGCAGTAGAGTGCCGAACAGCTCCTACATGCTGTGTCCAACTCCCATATAAAATTTAAGCCTTAGCCAAGGAAAAGTAGATCTAGCTCAATAAAAAGATACAAACAAGTACAAGCACATGAAAGGATAAGCCTAGTGAAAATTCAGGCTGTTCAGATCAAGTAACAACATTGTACTTTTTAAAATTTATTTTTAAAAATCAAGAAGGTTTAAAAATAGATTTCCTGCCATAATAAAAGGTTTTTGGCAGTGGTGTACAAATGAGGCAGAAGTGTCAGAACAAATGACTACTCCAACTAGTTTTAACAATAAGTCTATCCTAGCAAAACAAGTAATATATTAAACTGGAAATGTGTTTTGTTTTTAAAGATGATATGAAACACTCCAAGTCCCTTACGTTGATTAAAATTTAATACATTGTCAGTATCAACATGCCTGTCATTCTAGCTAATAATGAATTGTGACCAAGTGATTGACACAAATGTTACAAAGATTAATGCCTCCTTAAAATTATTAATGGAACTTAAGTTCTGATGAATCTGATATTATTCTAAATTACTCTTTCTATGTCAACTTTTTATAAAAATGAGAGCTCCAGTGTGCTTTAGAGTAGTTTAAGGTTGTCAGCTTTAAATCACTAGTGTCTTTCCAAGTAGGATGAATAAGGTTTAGATCTACTAGACATCACAACACAGGATTAAGTCCATTCAACACACTGTTCCCACAGGCTGACAGTTCTGCATTCTTCAGTTACCATGAAGTTGCTTCAACGCAAAACTCATCCTTTACCCATCTTGTTGTTCAAACAATCCTAAATCATTCAAGTAAAGATTTTAACACTGTTCTTTACAAACAATTTTTAAGCAGCCCAAAAACTTTCTTACAGCCAAGGAAAGGAAAAGGCTGCACTTGGGTTAGGAAGTCATGGCACAGGCAAAACTATCTTTGTTTTTCCAGTAAGAAGTTTCTACATAAGCCAGATACAAGCATGATAATGGGCTAACGCTGCAACGGTGCCTGATGTAGCAATACTAATAGCTGTAATGAGTTAAGAGCAGAGTAACTGATGGCAAGAGTCAAGCACCTCCACCAATGACTTTTGTGCAGCAGGAACTTTAAAGTGTAGTATGTGCATTTTGAACTTGTATTGAGAAATGGGTCCAGTTCTGTTATTGCATCTGTGAAAAAAAATATTCTATTCCAAGCTTGGATACGCAAAGAAGAGAACTCAACTTGCCTTCTAGGACACGTGAGTTACACATAACTGAGTGGAGGATTTTCGTTTATTTGTTGCATTTACATCAATATAAATCTCTTTCAGTCAAATAGTAATAAAAAGGAAGTAGTCTCTGGAAGTTCACAGTTTACAGTTCAATAGAGTGTATATCTAGAAATCGGTTACTCTAGGCTTATTACAGGTGAAATTTGCAAACAGAGGTACAGATGTAAGCCATAAAGCTGCAAGTCATTAACTTAATAGTGTCAACAGTTTGGAATTTAGCAGAACAGACGGTGAAATTTCTACAATATGTTGTGTAATACACAAGTATACATCTCCAGTGTTCTTCTCCTGTTAGTGCCAGATTCCTTTTACTGTACATTACACGCTTTCCTTTATTTCTGTCGCTTATTTTTTTTCCCCACCATAAATGTGTGAGCGTAGGTCTTTTCTCTTAAATACGGCTTACCTGAGTAAGTCTTCAGGATTCTTCAAAACCTGGGACTTGAAAGGAAAAATAACGCAGCGAGGACAAGACCAGTGTTAGTAGCAGTGGATGCTTCATATCCAAGACTTCTTCCATCATAATCCAGCTCTGCTTAACAGCTTCTACATAAAGTCTGAGAGCACATTTGGTATTGTACATGCTTTATTAAAATGGTAATCGTATTTACATTAACTGCAGAAACAATCCCTCCCAAGTCTTGCATTCAGACAGACACGCACACATACACACGCGCGCACGCCCCTTCACTCTACAGGGTTGTGAAGGCTACGCTCCCAAAAGTTAGGCAGCTTCTGGAAGAGGAGGAAGGGTGACTTTTGTGTGTGTTTGTAATTACTTAAAAAGAAGCATGGGAGTATGCGTTTGGCTGTCACAATGCTAATTTAAGTATATGTAGTATTAACATATG
>NW_009709841.1:0-34315 GCF_000703405.1 Apaloderma vittatum | reverse complement strand
AGCCCTCCAGAAACACACCGAGCTTTTATGTCAGTGGCCAGCACCGAAATGCTCCCTGCAGGAGCTGAGCGTCCGCCCCCGAGCCGCAGAAAGAAGAAAGCGAGCCTCAGAGCGCGGTGCGCTGCCCGGGCCCCTCGGCGCCGGGTGAGGGGGCAAGAAATGCGGGAGAGCACAGGCCCCCTGAGCGCGGCCCTGCGGCCCTCGCCCTCCTTCACAGCAGGTCACGGAGAAACAGAAAGGCAGCAGCACAGCGGGCAGCTGCTGTAAGTTTTATTTACACAGGACTTGTTACTAGTGGTCTTTAAGGAAGGTTTGATCCTTCTATTTACAGTTATATACAGATTTATAGTTGAAAAGTAAGAAAACTGTACAAGATAACACAAAAATATAAGACAAATTGGATCCAATTAAAGTAGTGAATACATAAGTTAAGAAAAATCTGACATTTACATTTCAAATTGTAATGTTATGAAGAGCATATATGTAGTTTTTAAACCAGATAGCAATGTAAGTTACACCACAATAAATCTTTACCCCAATTATGTAGACTTTGCTTTTAAACACCAGACAACTGGAAGCCTTCTGCACTCAGAAATACATATGGTAATTTTGACTTGATTCCACAGAGGGACGAGTTACAAAAACCCACATGTAAGGAATTTATTTACATTAAATATTAGCAAAAATGGACCAAGAGAGTGCAAGCGTTCCTCACCTGCAGTGCTATTCATTTTCAGTTTCCATCCCCTACAATACAGCATCTTGGAGAACAGGAAAGGTCTGAGAATATTCTGCCGTGACACGTACAATACGACCTTGTGTCGCACAGTCAAAAGATGTTAAAGAATTTATCACTAAACCAGACGCTTTTTGGATTTCAGTATTGCACACTAATAAAAGATAGTTTCAAACCCAATTCCGAGTCTGCGTTATTCCAAAGTGTTCAAAGTGGCTGCTCCTTTGACAACACAAAGTCTGCAGATGCTCTGTTACTTACTAGTGTTCACTGTTACATACAAGTATTTCTTAGTCAGAAATGGCTCGAAAAAATAAAACTTCTGGTGGCAAAACCCCTTCACAGAATACCCACCCCATTTTTAATAAGCTGCACGACCAACACACCAAAATAAATGCTTAATACCACTCACTTTGAAAATAGCAGCCCTGATCTTAGCACTGTTTAAAATTCAGATGATTTTTGCTTTAACAAGTTTGGGCACAATAATTCCACAGTTCCTGAGTTAATTACATTTGCCCAGACTGAAGAATGAAGCTGCAACTTAAAAGAAAAAACAAAACCCACAACAAAAAAAACACAAGTAAGACAATACCCCTTCCCAAATTTTAACCATCTTGCACATAAACACACCAAACAACCTTATTTGGTCCTCGATACTTTCAAATGGTTAATTTTGGAGGTAATATTTGCACCAAAAGCATTTGGTTTGGATAGCAGTTTTGGGACCTTAAGATTTAGCATTTCCCTCATCCCTCCCCAAAAGTGCCTTTGTGGTATTTGTAAAAAAAGTTATGCCTCAAAATTTTTTTAAAGTACCAACAGAAGTTATTACAAATGTTTATTGCATTGAGCTGACTCTTCTAAAGTATTAAATATGAACTGCCGCACTTCTCAGTTTCAGAGGTTTTAGTATCCTGTGTGAAAACAAATCTTCCCATGACAAAAGCTAATACTGGCAAAAGGGTGAAGATTTTGTCAGTTCATTACTCCACTGAGAGCTGTGTCATTTTCCCATCTCATTTTCACATTTTCTATAGTGCTTTTCCACATAGAAGTGCTGTGAAAATTCCTTTGTCATCTAGTGGTTTTCCACATTTTCAGTTGACCTCAACATTACGACAATTAGCTTTTCAGTGCTGGGCTATGGTTCTTGTCCCCTTCTTTGTTGTCCTTCATCAGTGAGGCAAACACCTGGAAAAGTAAATTATTTCATGAATATAAAAACCCACAGTCTTACAAAAAATACCAATATTAACCACCACAATGTTAGTATGGAAAGCAAGTGCCCACTGCTCAGAGGTCAGACACACAGCATGGAGTAACCATTAAGAGAAGTGTCCCATATACTCACGTGCTGACATGTTACATCCAAGAAACTCACCTGTGCCCATTTCTTGTTACTATTGTGCATCTGAATAGCTGCAATACAACTAAAAAGCTTTTCTGATGTAATGTCTTCTGGAAGTTTCGTTAGAAACTGTGCTATATGAATAAAGTCCATCTGTAGGAGAATATCTTCATATAACCGAAGGATACCTAATCCTGTCCTAAACAAAAATTCTTCTCCATCTCTACAGAAAACGTCCCAGACACGACAGGCCAGATCAAGTGGTAGCGACTTGCTGTAGAGTGTAAAAATCCTAAAATTGCAAAAAAGAAAACAAAGAAAAGCCTCAAACAGTTAACTTTAACCTATTTTGGAAAGATGAAAACGAAAATACAATCTCCTTTGAGTGAGCAGATGACAAGTTATTAAATATGTTCTTATTTTTCTGTGTTTCAAAAGATCCACAAATCTCCAGTCTTTCAAGTCAGAACTCCTACTCTGAAAACCATTATGCTACAGGAAAACCTCCATTCAAAAGCCACCTCATTTAGAGAGCTCTGGCTAGAGAAGTTACAAACATCTTTACACTCAAAACCAGGACATAACATACAAATAACAACTTTGACAACACAGATCATAACTACGTAACTTGAACTGCGTGGCTTAAATAATGAGAAGAGTTAACAGCGCTGTTCATCATTTGTTTTCTAAACTAAATCTAAATCTTCTTAATAGAAGGCTACATCCCACTAATGTACTAATGAAAATTCAATAACTACATTTCTCTGACACATTTTGAATTTCTATTTACATTAAAAATCACCAAAAATCTAACATTTGCTGTTTTATTCTTACTGGGAATTGTCCAATTGCATTTCTTACTGCAAAGTTTATTTTTAAAAATCATTCATCATACATGAGCAGAGAGCTCAGTCTGCTGTGGGTACTATACTGCAGAACCCCTTCCATAAACTTGTTGGGGTTCCTTTGGTACAAAGCATCATGTTCTCTGCTTCCCCATTATTCCTACTGGGAAGTGCTCAGGAATCTCAGAACGCTCCTTACCACACAGACTGCCAGAACCTCTTCTACTCTCCCTTCTCAAGAGAAGCTCACTCTATATCAAGGCCATCTTTGGAGTATGTTCAAAAATAACAATCTTCATTACTCACAGGTAACCGGATGCAGAATATTCTAGTATTCTGTACAGCAGCACTATTTCCACAGCACATATGCCTCTCTCGATGTGCCTGAACTCTCAGAACTGCAGCACACTCCTGACTTGGCGCTGCTACTGTATAACCTGCTCCTGCCAAGACTGCTGACTGATAAGCTCACCTTACAGCCCAACTTCTTCATCCCCACATACTCGGACAAGGTGATGTTTTGAAATTATTTAATTCTACCCAAATCCATTTACTCTATTAGATAAACTTCTAACCCATGTAGTAATCTTATATGAAGGACATCCTTATCCACACACACACTTAGGAATAGGCATTCTGTATTTGGCAGCACTACACACACTTCAAGGATGCTTGCATTACTGTCTTCCATTATAGGCACATAATGTAGTGCAGTACCCTCTGCTTTAGAACATTCATTACTTCAAAACATTCACTGTATTTCCAAGTTTAGCCCTTCCCAAACCGGGCACTAAATTTCATCCTCTTTCTGCTTTAAAGTCTATATTCCTATGTTCCTATTTTCTTCAGTAGCTTTCTTCAGGCTTATTTTATCAGGTCACTTACAAGCAGTCGTAAGACAACTATGATGTAGTTGTCTTCTCCCTGTCCTCTCCCCTACTTACATCACACATAGCTGACTCTTACCTGGAGCAACAAGAAAATGAGACACAAGGGACACCTGTGTGCCTCATTTTCTATCTGAACAGATGTCACTCCTAATCCCAGTTCAGAAAGTTTGAATCCTGCCAGAGGATCTATGGTTGCACAGAACAGTTCACTGAGATTTCACAAGACCTAGAAAGCTGAGGTACACAAACACCTACTGAATGCCTTTTTTTTTTTAATGCTGTACTTCTACTGCTGAAAAAAATATAGCAAAAGGGAAGCATTCCAACAGTTCTAAGGCTAGGTTTGCTATGTTCTCTGAACTCACCAGTCTATCAAATATATGTCTGGAGTAAGACTGTATGATTTGAAATGAAGAAACAATTTGGGAAGATTTTCTTCAAAGAATACTTCAAAGGCTGCAAAGTATTTCAGCATCTGTAGAGATAGTAAAGCACCTCATAAGTAGTCATCAAAAGAGTGTTTAGTTGTAAAATAACACCAACTCCACCAAGAATTGAGGAGATCAACACAGCAGAATGTGACTTCTTAGGGTAAGTACAATGATTAAGCGTATCTAGAGGAAACATCAAAACAGTAGAATGTGTTCTATGGACTAGCATCTGGTATTCTCACATTTGTAACCACAGGTTAAAAGATCTCCATTATTCAATAGGACAAAAGGAATTCATCAATAAATCAACTATGCTCTGAGTCAAAAGAATGTTAAGGTTCAAAACCAGAAAACTCTGCATACCATGCTGTGATCCACACGGAAAAAGGCCAGCTGGCATGGCTTGTTTAGAAGGTTAGCGAAGGCAATGAAAGCATCTGCCTCTTCCAGATTGAGAATGAGCACAGCAGCAATGAAAGACATCCCTTGTACCTTCAAGTGGGAAAAGCATTAGGCAAATACAGGTGAGTAGGTTGAGTACATCTTATATCTTCAGAAATACAAATATTTACAGTCTGCAATACATCAAATACCACTGCATAACATTTGCAGATGAACAGAATCAAACACAGACCAGTATTTTTTAATGCATGCAGTCAATTTGATTTCAGGAAGAAACAAGAGTGTTTCTTCAGATGCTGATTTTAGGTGCTTGATGGAAGTTCTGGGAGGTCTCGTGATCTCAAGTGCTCGAGACTTGCAATGCAAGAAAGTTAAAACCACACAGGCTGGATGCAGAGCTTATAAGAGACAAAACTTGGCCTTAAGTTCATTGTTAAGCTATGGGAAAAGCAGACATGGAGAAAAATCTCACATATGGGACAGTTTAGACCCAGACAGATATGTTGGAACTGAGACAAAATTCTGTTTTGGAACAGTCAATACGTATCTTTGCACTTGCCAAACAGTATTTGCTCACATATGTAAAATTACTTTTAAATGGTTAGCTACAAGGCAAGTTTACATTTTTCCATGATTACTCTCTCAGAAACACTTTAGCCTGCAATAAAAGTGAAGAGAATTACTCTTGTATTTGTTAACTGAGGATAAGAATACTCATTTTATACTAAAAACTAATTTCAAATGCAATGATGATTATTTCGCTGTTTCTAGGCATTGATGCTGCCTGCTCCTCATTTGAAAAAATGCACTCAGTATTTTAACCAACCAGGGGAAAAGGGTATTGCTACGCATCAAAAGAAGTCCAGCATCTTTCCATTTTTGTGGGATAGATGACTGTGGAAATAAGATTACATTAAATTTACTGCTAAATAACATTGAATTTAAATTAAATTTTGAAAATACATTTACAATCAGAAATATTCAGGCTAGCTGTGCTCCTAATGAAAAAGTGAAGACCTATCCAAGAAAAATTACTTATTTGCCTTTTAAAACTCCACCCTGGGAACAAACAGTCTCAGAACCTGCAGAATTTGTAATCTCACAGAGAGTATGGGAAGGTCTCCAAAAACGAGGTCAGATGATAGAATTCAGAGCTAAAAACATTAGAACACAAAAAGCCAACTAGATATTGATGCCGAGTCCCAAGCATGTCTGGTTTGGAGAGGAAAACACACCCTGTGCTAAATAATGCTTTGGTGCATGGATCAGCCTTAAAACTCTGAAAGTTCTTTTTGGCCCAGAAGTCATCAGTGCCTGTGAAAGGTGTTCCTAGCTGTCCCCAGGAAGATAGAAAAATAAGAAAAATGCACATGTGTGTTATTTAACTGCTTCTGTAACCAAACACCATTCAGACAGATGTTCAGTTTAGTTGGTTTGTTTGCATTTTTGGGCAGTTTTTTACATTTTGTTTTGGTTTTCTTTCAAAAAAGAAAACACAGACATGTTTGCTGCAAACAATCCAATATTCACTGAACTCAGATGAAGTGATTAATTTTTGAGAAGATGACAACAATAAGGAGTTTCTGGATTTTAGGGGATGCAGTAGTGAAGCAGAGATTATCACTACAGAAACAACAGCAGCCAGAGCAACACTAGGACAGAACAGGCCAAGTGCTCACTGGAAGTCTCTCAGCTTTTTTGTTTTTGGTTTTTTTTTGCCTTTTTTCCTGTAGAACTCTGGATCTGTCCGAACTATAATGCCTTGCGAACGCATCTGTTTAAGATTTTCCACGCAAGCCCAATAATATACTCATCCTTGACATTCAGTACATTTTCAGCTCTTCAATTATCTCTAAGAATTCATCATTGTAACCACTATGAAATGACTAAGTGCCAAAGGTGAATTATTTATTTCGAGTGCTACCAGCATGAAGTTTAGATAACCTACTTGTTTAATACACTCTAATACATGACATCTTAAGCTTATTTGTCATGTTATAAACATTTTACAGCAAATACTTACATATCCCACATCTGGTCTGTAACATGTATATGCTCCTAAAACACTATGCAGGAGATCATGATAAGGACCACCCTAATAGAAGGAGAGGGAGGAGGGGGAAAAGAAAGACAAAGTTTTTTTCAAAATCACTTTATAAATATAGGAAAGTAATAAGCCAGTATTTTAAGATGCAAGTGAGCCAGTGAATTATTGCTTTGTTTGCATCTAGAATATCAGTTTTTTACTCTAAGCATTACCATGTATACTTTTTGAGATATTAAAGAAAAAGTAAGAGACCAACAATCCTATGAAATAATTCAGTGGAAGTCAATACATAATGGAAAATTAATATATCTTGTAGACATCAGCATTAGTTTTTTCCTTTTCAGAGACAGCGCAAGTTTAAATTCTTAGTAACACAAGTTACTGTACTATAATAATATGTTATTTTATATACATGTGTATGCCTATATTAGATTTACATAAAAAACATAAATCTTAGTACACATATTTTAGGTTTATGTAGAGGCAGTGAGAATATTCCCATTTTTGCATGTAATTTCATAAACATTAATAGAAACCTACATGTCATTTTTCCAGAAGGAAAGCCTTGTAGTCCATCATTAAATGTCCCTACTTTATTCTCATTTAAAAAAACCACCAAAAAACCAAAAACTACAAAAACCACCCCCCCAAACTATTCACTGTCGTATGTAGAAAAGAACTAATTTTACCTTTGTTGTTTTATATAAAAAAGTTCTAAAACCCACTCCATATTTGGCCAGCTACGTTTCTTTTCTTAACTATTCCAGAGTCAAAGAATCTCACCTTCTGGAATATATACAGGGATGGAAATGTGCGTGATATATCCAACTTAATTAGTTCCAGACTGGCCTCACGATCAGCAACAGATGCACCTGCATCTGCAAGCAAAACCAACACTTATTAAAACTGATAAATTCTACAGACTTTGGAATAAAACTGCCATAGGCAGTTACGATCTAAGGAAAAAAATGTTACCTAGTTCTAATGCTTGGAGTGCACTTCTACAGTGCTGCACATCAAGAGCTGATACCTGGTACAAGCCCAGCTCCAAGAAGCGAGGGAAACAGTCATTACTACCTGTCTGCTCATTCTTTTTCAAGTCATACACCTTTACACCATTCAGATTTAAAACCAACACATTACTATTTCCTTCTGTACAATGCTCTATCCAGGCACTGCTGTCACTAGAGTTCGAACTTTACCCAACCCAGTCCTGCTGCTTAATCCCTCCTTTATCTTTCAAAAGGAACAGGCATTATATTGGATAATTTGGGATCATTTCATTTGGGTCACTATTCGTCTAGAGTGATAAGAAAGCCCAAGGAAGATATTCTACAATGTAGAGCAAAAGAAACCCTGGATGTATATCAGAAATTCAGTTCTCTGAACTCCAAATGCAGAGATGATTGGAGTCTTGAAGAGATCTGAATGCATCTTTTGATGAGTATCTTGTCTTCAAGACACAAAAAGATACTTTTCATGCTTCAATCTTTATCTGCCAAAGTGTTAAAGATACTCAAACAGGAAAAACCCTCAGAAGTACCCAAATATGTTAAATGAGGCTAAAATAATTGATCTTCCAGACTTTGCTACCAAAGAACAGTACTAAGCACAGTGGGTAGGCTTGCTTTTCAGCTAGAGATGAAAATCTTATTACTCTAACTTTCCCTCCATTACTACATTTCCCACAACATCTGACACAATCAAAATGAACCTTTTTTCCCCTTTTCATTCCCATCCAGATCTAGTACCTTTCCAAAATAAACAAATTACTTAAGCTTTCCCCCACACCTAGCCCACAACCTCGCGTCAAAAGAACAAACCAACAGCCCGCAAACAAAGGGACATCGCAAATGTGTTTTTGAAGGATAAGCGTAGTTAGTCATGTACACAGGGAATTTTCTATAAACAATTTGTATCAAGACAAACTTCAGGTGAGTCACAGAAAGAAGCCTAATGAAGACCTGAATAATTTACAGTCAAAGTAGCCAGCTAGTCAAGACTGGCAACAGCAAGTGCCAACAAAAAAGTAGTTCTTGCATTACAATGCTATTCTTCTTTCCTGAGAAGGGGGAACGAACTCAAAAAAAAATACTTTTTTTCATAGAAGATGGTCCTGATAGTATCATATAAGACACTAACTTTTAACAACATAAGGAGTTAACATTTATAACAAGGATATACGCACCATTAAAACATAATTGACACTATTTTTAACAGAAAGAATACTCACAGGAGAAAGCAATATGCTAGTGATAAAACTCTGTTATACGTACAAGTGTGCTAACATCCCCACAAAACAGATTTGGGAGGAAAGCCCAGCTGGGCAGCCAAGGAAACCCAAGAGGAATCCAAACCGTGTCATGTTACGCATTCTTCACCTCTCAGCTCCACAATCAAAAAATAGAGAATAACTTTTTTTCTTTCCAGAAATTGTGGGAGGGATACCAACATAAGAACCACCTAAGCAGAGCTAAGCAATAGCAAATACCGCAATTTATTTTTCCATTTCTTTTTCTACTTCAACTAAAATCTTCAAGAGAGCATAGTCCTGGTATTTCAGGAACTCAGAGGAGAACACATACATTTGAAAGTGAACTAGCACGTGCAATATTTTAACTCATCTTTTATTGATATAGTAAATACTGCTAAGGCTCTCACTCACTGCCTTGTTATAAGAAAGCAAACATTTAAGTAGAGAACTACTCACAGTACTTTTAATAAGTATTACTCATGCTGCAATTGCAGCTGAACTTGTGAGACTCCCTGGATTTGTAAAAGGGAACAGGAGGCTGCCTAGTATTTAGGAACTCTCACCTTCCACGTCATTCTCAGAGGTTGTCTCACTGAAGCTTTTCCATCGTTCCTTAGCTCTTGACAAGAAGATTTCATAAAGTTCTGCAAGAAAGCAAAATAAAACCAAGAACAAAAAAAAAAAAAAAAAAAAAAAAAAGAGATAAGTAAGAAAAACACCTATCCAAAATAAAAGCACACTAAGTATTTTTGGCTTTGGTTTTGTTTCTGGGTTTCACTTTAGTCACTGAGGGTGAGGGAAGAATCTATAAGATGGTTACCACTAGCCACTGGAGTACCACCATCCACAGTTTTATAGTGTGCATTGTATTATGCTTTCTTCTATGGTGAACATGCTAATTACAAGAGGGAAATCATGCCTTAAATAATTCAAATTTTTACTTTTGCAAGTAGGTTAGAACACTTCTAGTTCATCAAAATCATTAGTTATGAAATAAAGTAATTCCTGTTTACACTCCCTGATGAAAGCAAAGCTAAAAATTCTCAATTTTAAACATATTGATTGTTTTAGGTGGGAGTGCCACCTTAACCCTTAACAGACAAAAAACAATTTTGCAAGCAGGCTTTGGACATTGTTTCCATGATTTACCAGTCTATGATGTCTAACTGTAAAAAAACACTGGTTCCTAAGGTTGGAAAACCCAGTTCTTCAGAAAGCAAATATATCCTAATTTATATTTTTTAGCAAAAGTTTAAATTTTTCTTTGGAAATAATGAACATAATTTTGCATTAAAGCATGATCTTTTAAGGCATACCAGGAGTGATATTTAGTTCGTTTCCCACAGCTAGGCTCCAAACCTTCCCACGAACACTTGGGGGTAATCCCTGCCACCACAGCTCTCGAACTCTTCGGGTAGCACGCCTAGGAGCGGGGACAAAACAACAAACAAACAAACAAAAGTAATTTTGCACATCTTTTCTAAAATCATTGGGCAACTTACAAGCAAAATAGCACACTGTTTCCCAAATCAATATCCAAGGATCTCTGCTTATGCTAAAGTCCCATTTAAAAAAACAAAACAAAACAAACAAACAACATAATATTACACTTCCCAAAACACATTTCATGTTGCTCTGTAATAACCTCTCACTATATCACGGCAACAAAATCTGATTTCTGGACTAAACAGAAGGGGAAAGGAAAATAAGGTATGTGAGTCCTCTGCTTCCAGAGGAGAAACAAGGCAGCCTTGCCTCATTTACACAGCAGAACTTTACTTACATGCCTTCCCAGTTGGGCAGTATTTCATTAACCCAAATCACCATAGCACTGGCTATATTCTCTTCTTGCTTGAAACGTTCTCTCATTATTTTTTTCCTTTTATGTGCTTCTTTAATTTCTGTTAGACATAACACATTAATAATTGTGTATTAGTGTATATAACTTATTAGGTAAATTATTCAGCTATTATCTAATTATGTAGATGTCTGAAAAAGATCAAGGCTAAATTACAGTTGCACATGAGCTAGCTGGTACTATATTTCTGTTGATTGTAGGTGTATTTCTCAGGAAATTTTTTAATTTAAGCTAAGTTATTCAAATACACAATGACTTAGCAAAAATCTGGCTAGAAAACTAGTAGCATGCTTTTCAGCACTACACAGAATGACTAAAAAAGCAAGCACATCATCAGTGCTGTCTTTCCTGTAATGAATTTTGCACCACATTCTACTTAAACCTTACTTATTACTTAAACTAATCAGCAACAATTATAGGGAATTTTATTATTTATTAAGTGCAATTCTACATCCACTTTAAAATTATTCAAATTTTACTGAAACTTCCACCTAGAAGGATTGTGTATTCTCGTTTCTTGAAAAAGGTCCTAAAGTTCCGAGACGAAGCCACAACTCTGTACAAGAGAACAGTATTCTGCCTTCTGTTTAAAAAAAGATCATTTGTAGATCCTTGTTGTTAAAAAGGCTAAAAGAAAGACAGAGCAGTGCTATCCTGACATCACTAAGAAGCACTGTGAAATTGCAAGACATTTTCTATTCATGGCTGCATTAGACCCATCAACAGAGTTGCCATCCTGGCAAGTTGATAGGGCTGAGCAGCTTCATTAAGTTTTTTACTGAGGCTTTGTGTGTGTAGTGGTCGTTAGTTTAATGAACACTAAGGGCACACATACTAAAACACTACACATGGCTGAGCCTCCAAAGACACAGTTAGAGAACACAGACCACACTTTACAAAACGCACACCACAAGAGAAGATTGAAATAAATTGAAATCAAATGCCTTGGATTCCTTATTACATCTTTCAGAATAAGCTGCCACAGATCCAGAGAGGCTCAATCAGTTCAGAAGCTTGTATCTCTGACAACAGCCCAAGTAAAGCATGCAGAACAGATTCTTAAAATAGCTTATTCCCTGAATACTAGGCACGAGACTACAGCAGTCCTTTCAACAACTATTCATAGACTGACACAGTACCAGCAGCTACAGATACGTTTAATTTAAAAAGCAGATCTGGTGGGAATAGGAAGGTTCACACAGGTACAGGTGGTGGGGGGAAAAAAAAAGTTTTGTCTTCACATTGAAATTGATCTCAAATTTATGAAAAAACCCAGATATATAAGCAGTCAGCTTTGTTACTTAGGCTCTCTGTGGCAACTGTGGCAACACAGCTTGAAAAAAAAAAAAAAAAAAAAAGAGTCCAACTACTGAGAAAGCTTCTAGCTGATCACGTTACACAAAGTGGTTTAAAATTTCTACTTAAAAATTTTAAAAAATGTTAAACTGACTTCCGAACCTACTTATGTTCACCGTGGTGCAATAAGAATTTGATAATTTGAGTTCAGTTTTAAACTGCATGCACATAGGTACCAGAGAATAACCTAGACAGAATCATAGAATAGAATCACAGAAAGTCTTGGGTTGGTAGGGATCTTTAAAGGTCCAACCCTCCTGTAGTATCAAACAAGATATTAAAAAAAAAGGTTGTTCTTTACTGTACTTAGTAGCCTAGAAGCCAGAAAATTATTTTTGCTGCACAGTTAAAAAGAATTACAGTGATTATTGGCAGTTTACATACCTCGTTTTTTTGCCTCTGCCACCATCTCATCATATTCTTGCCGGTGACGTAAAGCCTCCTCCACTGATTTGGCAGGAAGATTTCTGAAAACAAGTTGTTCCTGAATTCAATATACACAAATGACAGTCCGAACCATTTCAAACTAGGTTTTAATTTGGCTTCTCTTAAGGAGAGCTTTGAGGTCGTCACACTATCAATGCTTCAGAGGCAGCAGGAGATGCTTCTGCTTATTAGTTTTCCTATAGCTTCCCTCAAAGCAGGGGTTTTAGATCTACGGAATGTCTAGAATGATGCTCAGATTAAGTTTGCATGAAGTGACAACAGGGAATTACTGATATTTCTTATAGTTAGTTGTTCCAATGCATTTCTGCAAGTGCATATTTTAATCATTAAAAATATACTTGCATATGAATACTCCATTTGTTTATCTAAAATCTAGGGTAACATATTTTCAATAAAAGGTAAAGGTTTTTACTCCCACAAAAGAAGACAAGTTTACCAAACAAAGAACGACTAGATCCCTATCAATGTCAGAGCTAAAACTAAGGCAGCTTGCTGCAGCACTACAAGTTCACCAGCTTAAAATACAGTTTGTTTTTTGGCTGCACAGTGACTCCCTAATTGCCAAACATACTTCCTTTTGACCAAGCAGACTCATTCCAAAACAAATCAGAACACAATGTTTTGTCTCAGTCTTTTACCTAATCTCTGGTCTACTTTGACAGAAAATAAACAGAAGACAGTTTTGTTATTTCAATAAGAGGAGAAAAAAAAAGTTTTCCATCTCCTCCTATACAAGCAGAAAAGATGACTGTTAATATTTCCAATGAAAGTGAGAGCAGAATGTATTTTCAAGGATGATAACGTAGCAAGATATTAAACACTTGCCATGGCACTTCAACTTGAAATAAGCAGAAGTGCTATTTGTAAAAAGACACGCTAGTTTGTGAATTCTGAAAGTATTCTGAAAGTACAGAAAAGCATCAGCAAACTACTTATCGTGTATCTTGCTCTCTACCATACAGTAAAAATAATCATAGCAATCTGTATCTCCTTTCAGAGTATTTCTGTTTTAGCACTGAATGAGCTTATAACACCACTAGAGAGAATATTGATGGAAGAATATTGATGGAAACACTCTATGTTCCATTTTCCATTTCCTAACTGGAACTGGCTAGAGCAAACATTTAACAATGCCATCACAAGCTTTCTTAAGGTGCAATTTGAAAGCTTTTGTTCCATCTGCTTTCCTCCAGCTTGTGTTCCTAGTCAGCAGGTCCTCCCTCCTCTTTCCTTCAAAACACTGAAAACCGCACAGCTGGAAATACTGACCAATTTATTGCCCATTTTTCATTGCTATTATTTGTACATAATGCAGTTTTTGTGGTATCTTCATCTGCTGTTTCCTTGCCTTCAGCTGTAGTTTTAAGGATCCACAAAAACATAACTGGAACAGGGGCAAGGAACAGTTTCAGTGAACACTATCATCTTGGTACCAACAAAGTATTTAACTGCAGTTGCCAGATACAAAATGAATATTCAGCATTTGTGTCAGAAAGGTATTTCTTGTATCTCACTCAAGCTGTTACCTACCTAACAGTACTACTTTTTTTGCATTTTAAAAAAACTCTTCTGGTAAGTCAAGTCCAGGTCTCCCCAACTTGTCTACTACAAAATTAAGTTTCCACAATGGGGGAAGAAGGGAGTGCACACTGAGATGGCAGTGAAGAAGCTCGTAACAGTCTTGAGGAATTTTCCTGATGAAGGCTGCCCACAACACTGTCACAGGCAGTTGTGATATACAGTAGATAACAGATTGGTGGCCCCACTACAGCAAGAATGAATTCCTCATACAGAGTATAATACGCTTAAAGGTTCTTCTGCAGGTACTTGTTAGGCTATTATCTGAGACAGAATAATCCAATGATACTTTTGGGCAAGATTCATGAAGAAGTTTAGCTCATCAGAAGCATATCTAAGAAATTCAATCATCAGTTCCACAGCAGAATCACACTTACGCTGGTCGGTCCTCCAGAATCAAAGCAGTAGTTGAAAGTGGTTCAAATTCAATATTTTTACGTCTTGCTGATGCGGGTGGAGGTTTATACATTCTTCCTGTCCGTGCTTCATATTCCTAAACAATATTATTGATAAAAATTAAATCTCAACTTTCAGCCTCACTTCTAATTAGTAAGCATAACACACTTACTAATATTGTTTAATACTTATTTAATATATCAAAATATATAGCGTTAAATAATTTAAGACAACAACAAGCTAACATTACAAGTTGAAAGTGTTTATAGTGAGACTGCAGCTTTCCTGGACTGCTAGGTAAAGATGAATGAAAAAGCACTTTCTTGTACCAATTTAATCTTTGATCTATTCTAGTTCAGAATTGCTACTGAGCATCAACGGATCAGTTAGTCAGGAAATCTGCATAATCTTCCTAAACTAATTAGTGCACAAGTATATTTAAGTAATATGTAAAGTTGACCCAAAAAAAGAAAAAAAACATGACCACACCATCTCCAAAAACCACTAACCAAGAACATGTGTCTTCCCATTGCTCTCCTCCTGATTCTAACTCCCCCTAAGATCCTGTACTCCTCACATTTGTGAAGCCTTTAGCAAGACCATCAAACCTAAATCATCCAGAACTACTTACACTATGCTCAGTGACAACGTAACAGTATTTACCATTACAAGTCTGTTTCACATAATTTGTATCTCAGAGGTTAAAACATGCAATCTACTTAGAAGGAAATATTTAACAGTCTTTAATACACAGAATATCCTGAGGAATAAAGAATCCCATTCCTTTTTTCACAAGAGCAACACAACAAAACAGATATACCAGAAAGTCTTTAGACAAAAGGCTAGACAGAGTCACATGAAAACCTCAAAGCTCACATTCCCTCTGTTTTAGTCCCTGTAAATAAAAATTTACTGCCATGTTACCAGGAAACTCATTGCTATGATTCAGCAAATCTTAAGGTTATCCGTGAGAAGACTTTCAACTTATTTGCAAACCAAGTTAGCTTGTGGGTTTCACACTCTTGTTAGGCAGGAAGGCTAAATACTAATGTCTCTGCAAGTCTTCCACATGCTGGAATTCAAACGCAGAATACCAAGAGCTGAAAAATTATCTTTCTAAGAGAACAAATTCAAAGTACTCAAGTAATGTAATTTCGCAGATCATACAGCTCTAGTCTTAAGCACAGCCAAGCGAGCTTCAGCTTGTATAAGCTTTTTTCCTCTAAAGACAGTTTGTTCTTGTACATCTGCTGCTTTAATAATTGTGTAAGTAAATTCAGTCTCAAATTAATCAAAATATCTTATGTTTAAGTCACTAAAAGTAAAAAAATCGATCAATTACTATTTAGGTCATGGATCTCCCCATTCTAACCTAAGTCTTCTCTCGGAGCTGCTCACAAATGAATCTCATAGTCAATGTACAACTTCTTGTACACGCTGTGGCCAGTGGTGTTCCCCAGGGATTAGTGCTGGGTCCAGTTTTGTTCAAGATCTTCATCAACGACCTGGACAGGGGGATAGAGCCTACCCTCAGCAAGTTTGCTGATGTTACAAAACTGGGAGGGGTGGCTGACACACCAGTAGGCTGTGCTGCCATCCAACAAGAACTCGACAGGCTGGAGAGCCGGGCCAAGGGAAACTTCATGAAGTTGAATAAGGACAAGTGTAGAGTCCTGCCTCTGGGGAGGAATAATGGCCAGGCACCAGGACAGATGAGTGGTCGTCCTGCTGGAAAGCAGCCCCGTGGAGAAAGACCTTGGAGTTCTAGCAGACAGTAAGTTGTCCATGGGACACCAATGTGGCCAAGAGGGTCAATGGGATCCAGGGTGTGCATTAAGAAAAGTGTGTCCAGCAGGTCTAGGAAGGTTCTCCTCCCCCTCTACTTTGCCCTGGTGAGACCTGGAATCCTGTGTCCAGTTTTGGGCTCCCCAATTCAAGAGAGACAGGGACCTACTGGAGAGAGTCCAATGGAGAGCTACGAGGGTGATTAAGGGACTTGAACATCTCTCCTGTGAAGAGAGACTGAGAGAACCGGGGCTGTTTAGCTTTGAAAGGAGACGGCTGAGAGGGGATCTTATTAACGTATAGAAATATCTGAGGGGTGGGTGTCAAGAGGAAGGAGACAATTTCTTCTCAGTGTTGCCCAGTAATAGAACAAGAAATAATGGGTTTAAGTTAGTACATAGGAAGTTCCACCTCGACATGAGGAGAAACTTCTTTACTGTGAGGGTGACGGAGCCCTGGCACAGGCTGCCCAGGGAGGTTGTGGAGTCTCCTTCTGTGGAGACTTTCAAACCCCGCCTGGACATGTTCCTGGGTGGCTGCCCTAGGGGAACCTGGCAGGGGCGTTGGACTAGATGATCTCTAGAGGTCACTTCTAACCCTGAACATTCTATGATTCTAAAATTCTGTGATTAGCTCTCCCATAGAAAAGAAGGCTTTACACATTCAGTGTTCACTGACAGCACTAGAGAAACAGAGTTGACAATTTTAGAGCTATTTTGTAGCTGAAAAGATCAGTACACAGTTGAATTCCATGAAGTTAAATGGGAAAAGATCTCTTACAAACATATCAATGCAGCCTTGGATTTCCAGAGAAGGCACAAACTGCCCAACATTAAAGTGGCTTAAAACTTTCTGTTCAACAGCCTCCTCGCCCTACCCACTTTAGTGACCTTTAAGAGAATTTTTTTCTTCCACACTGGGCATAATACATAAATGATATGAAAAGTATAATCTCAATAATGTCATGTTAACCCCACCTCCACAGAAAGTTATCAGAGAATCATGAAGGGTCATTCCCAAGACCATTTTTGATTGAAAGTAACACACATCCAGCATGATTTGGCACATGCAAACAAGTATCTTGAACAACTGAACACACAAGTTTGGTAGAGTTCTGTTGTGATTCACACGAGCACAAGGAAATAGTCAGAAAAGCAACATTCACTAGGTGAATGAATATATGTGAGTGCACACCGAAAATTATTTAAGTCCACCTAAAGCCAGCGATATATTGTAGGCACTCCTGCCAGGCTTTGTACCTCAGGATAGCCCAGCACATTCTTCAGTTTGGAATGTACCCTGTGATAGCACCCAGAGGTCAGCATCAGGGTGCAGTACAGTAGCAATGCCATCCCTCATATTCTTGGTAGTTCTGATCTACTTTCACATTTTCCAGTACTTCATAACAGAAGCCGCAAAATCAAGCTCATTTAGTGATCACAGATTAGGAATCTCGAACACTACCAACCTTTTCCACATCCCTACATAACTAATTTGTATGCAAGTCAAAAAAAGCACTGTGAGGTGGACATTAGACGTGAAGTCACTGTCACCTTTCTATTGCAAGTAACCCATCTGAATGGTGCTAGTGCTTCTGGCTATTGTACATGCTAAGAACTGATACTCTACTTCCAAATCGAGAGAGAGAGGGGAAAATAAATTTTTAAAAATAAATAAAAATCTAGCTTCAACAAGGATTTTTCACAGGAGGCAGAATTCATTGCCCAACTGTGTTTCTGAAATCAAGTTCACTTTGTGAAGAGTTGTTTTTTTGCAAGAAAAGAACACGTGAAAAGAGTGCAAAACTGTAAGTGTTACTAGAAAGAGTCAAAACAGAGACCAAAATAGCTTGTGACTCAAACTGTCATGGCTGCACATTCCCTAAGACGAAATACATTCCAAGTGTATCAGAACTTCTCAATGGAATATGGCTCTTCCTCAAGAAGTCTGTGCTTTAGGAGACTTCTTTGAAGATTATATCCCAGAACCATCAGACATGTATGGAAGTCTCTAGTTTGTGCAACTAAAATATCAATTCTTTTCTGGAATATTTTGTATGACTAGATGTATAGAACCCAATAACCTTAACCATGCATTTGATGCAGAATCTAAAATTCTTGGCACAGGATAAAAAGCTTGAACTGACATAGAACTTCATTTCAAAAAGATGTGACCTAATACTCTTCCATAACAAGGTAAAAATACAAGTCAAATGCATTGTCAAATTCTTAACATGCAAATCCTATGCCAGAGGGTAGAACAGTTGACAGCTATGACTCAAGACTTTGTAAGACCTGTTTATATACAAAAATAATTTTGGAAGTGTCAGATGTATGGTTTCAGTAGCTTAGAGAAAGTTGTTAAAAAATTATTTATTGCAGCATATCTGGTATTTATTGAAAGTTATTAAACATTTCACAGTTCCCAAATAAAGTAAAACAAATATTAGCTTTAACAGAAGGTAAAAACAGATAATGTCCTGATTAAGGCTGGAACTGCATACTCTCATCTACTGCCAATAACTAACCTATTAACAGGCTAAAAGCATATTTTTTCCCAAAATACACTGTGATAATATTTAAGAGCACTTCAATATGTGGAGGGACTTGTATTTTCAGTGTTTATTCCTACAGAAATACAGATAAACCTATTAACGTAAAGACAGGTAACAGATAAATGGGGCGGGGAACTGCCTTTGCACTAAAGAAGATAAAGATATCCCAAACTGTATCTTCTTTAGAAAAATAAACAAACAAACAGAAAACACAATGAAAGAACACCCCTAGTGTTTTAAACAACAACAACAAAAAGCCCCAAACAGTGAACCTGCAGGTCTCTACTGCCTGCATTTTTTTTGATATTTACATGGAAAATACACTAAACTGAAGTTTCTTTCATCCTTCCTCAGAAGGACCATATAGGACAGCTAGACCAGAGCTATTTTAGATATATCAGAACACTACTGGATTGCACTGCATAACATATGCAGAATCACCCACAGCTGCTTCTTCCAGCATCTAAACAAACTCCCTTACAGAAAGCAAGGCCAGCTGCATCACAGCATTCCAAAAGCGTTAGTTGAACTTTGGTAGGGTATGCTTGTGGGGTAAAATATTTAACTAAGTGCACACATGATGGTTCAATTTTAGAATACAAGCTTGCATCTACAGTGGCCAAATTATAGAGCTTTAAAAGAATAAATATTGACCATGAAATTCAATATTCATCTTGCTCGGATTAAGTTTTGATCTTTCTAGGATCCAACAACAAAAGCTGAACTCCTGGAAACGAGTCATGAAAGTCTTGAATTACAAAGACTGTGAAAGTCCTCACAGTCCTGAATGCACAAATTACACAGATTAAGCACCACAATTATGTTTTAGGTATGCTAGAGAAGAAAGCAACCTGACAGTGAAAGTTGATATGGCGTTGCTCATCTTAAGGACTGCCTCTATTTAAAGTAGATGTCAAGGCAAATACTCCAATTAAACAAAGGATGCACCCTGTGTATCACAGTTTCTTTTAACAAGCTTTACTCCTCCAAAACTCTAAGCCTCATACTGAAGCAGGCTTTATTCAATTAATCATGATATCTGTTGAGGAAACAATGGGGATTGCCATGTATTCTGCAACTGGTTTTAAACCTCCCTACCATCTAAGCACACGTGTGACTCAGTGGATCAGATGGGCCTCTAAAAATATCTAAATGATTATATGTCATCTTGTGTGTGTGTGTCCCAGGTTTAATGTTAAAATTGCTGAGCTAGCACTGGTTACAAGGTGATAAACCAAGAAGTGCTTCCAGCAATATCAGATGTTACTGAAAAATTCTGAGTCATAAACTAGATGTTTTCCCAAAACTAAGAACGCCACACGCTATCAGGACAGACACAACAGCACATTCTTTCCTGACTTGCAGGCAATACAAGAAGGATTTATACAGAAGTAGGGAAAATAATAATCTTCACATAGTAAAAGAGAAAAACCAGATACTGAAGAGTTTCTAGGTCAATCTTCCAAAGTAATGCGATCTATCTTCAACTGTTTACTTGTTTCTTTTCCCTCGGTTGGATATTTAACAAGTTGCATCAAGTGTCATCCTTTGTTGCTTACAGAAGAGCATGAAGCCATGGGCTTTGGGTCCAATAAAGAAGAGCTGAAGTGGCTGGGCCATGCAACACAACCCACAGCATCATGTATCAACTAGCAGATACATTACTGCTCTATTTCACAAAGCCACAGTAACAGACCCACAGGACTAAATAACAACGTGTACTCTTCCTGCTTAACATATAGTGTAGGGTTGCATAAAAAGTTTTCAAAGCAATCGACATGTGCATTGGGCCAAGTTCAGAAGGATACCAGCCACAGCAAATAGAAGACATAACATACAACAAGTTTCAGTAGCTGCACTTTTCTAGGTTTTCAATTTCATATTGGAAAAAGTGATAAAAAGCATCTGGAGCTCTGAAGTGACACTGTTAATAGTCTCTGTGACTTAGAGGGGAAAAAAAAGATTCTAGAATACCAATTTACAAGGCTAATACAAGATGTTAAAAAATATGACAAATTAAGTCTTTCAACAACTCTTACCATTAAGCAAGGAGGCGCAGCAAACACAGAAAGCAAATTACTGTCAAGCTCTAACATTACCTATTTCTTGCTATTCAAGAACATGCAATATAAACAATAATACTCTATCATTTCAAGTTGTTAGTGAGATTCACGTGTGAAGTTTATTTTTTACTAATGGTATCTAATGAGTTGATGGTTAGTGCCATAAGATATTCATGCTACCGTGAAAATGTGATGTTTCTTCTATTTTAATGAGTGCTACATAGTTCCATGCATGGCATTGAATACAACTAAAAAAGTATATATTAAATTTCATACCCCTGTGTTTAATAGACTGAGAGCAGATATTGACGCAAGACTGCCAGAACTGTCATCCTAATGAGAAAAACAGAAGCAAAGCCTTAGTGAATATATGAAGGACAAGACCATTAAAATATAGCAACATGCAAGCCAAAGTTTAAATTCACATGTAGAGTACTTATATTCTGTCTGAAGAAACACAGATGTGTCTGTTCTTCCTTCTCCAGTCCTCAAAACGTACAAAAACCACATAACAAGACCTTCAACCTGTGTAAGATGGGTATAGTTACCTATTGGACTATTCTTCTGTTTTAATTGAAGTTCTGTATTTTCTACAATCACCACCTTTGTCCAAAGGGCGATCTTCCATTGCACTTGTCAGCTCCTGACAAAAGGCATTCCACTGTCTCTCCTTAGTCCACAATCACCCATAAAAGTTACACTTATTTAAACACGCCCTTGGAAGATACACTGTTAAAAAGCAGCTTTAAAGCTTGAAACGAATAATCGAGAACAGTACTTGCAACTGTGGAGAAATGGAAGAGAAACGTAACTGGACTTCAATAAGAACTTTGCAAAAAAAAAAACAAAAAAAAAACCTAGGGTAACTTTTAAATAGATTTTTGACAGAGTTTGGGTTTTTCTATTTACATGAGAGGGTAGAAAACATAGTAACTTAGAGCGGGCTTTTAGGTCCCCTGCCATCCCTCCTGACATATTATAATTAGTATTTCTAAACTGAAACCTCAAAAGTGAACTATACCTCAACCTCACTGGTGAGCTGATGAGAAAAAATACACATTTGAGAAACAGTTGCTTAAATTAAAAGTAACATTCTAAGGAGCAATTTGAAACACCTCACAGCACACTGCAGGCAAGGCAATTGGGGAAAAGCAATGGCCAACATAGCAGACCCCGTACGACCACGGCTCTGCAGGTTTCTACTCCAAACTGAAAGCTAGTTTTCTAATGGAAAAGCCAAGCTTCAAGTCAGGGAAGGGGAAAGGGACAGCTATTGTTTTTAATGAGCATTACATTACAGCACCGGAAGAAGGAAAATGAGCTTTTTATCATGCCTTCAACGTTATTTCTGAACCTATCTGCAGAGTTCTTGTACCATACAGGCTAAAAAAAAAAAAAATAAAAAAAATTTAAAGGCTTCCTTCTCCCTTGCCATACTATTTTTCCTTTCTAGTACTGAAGTGTCAGCCTCAGAAGGAGAAGGTTTATGTTAAAGAAACACCACACTTTAAAAAAAAATAAAAATAAAGGACAGCATCTTTACCACCTGAATCTTTCTGCTAAATCCTATCCTTTTTGAATTTAATACAGCCTGTCTAGATGATGGATTTGCTATTGCAGCAAGTTCACCAGCATAAGTCTGCTTTACCTACAAAAGCTCACTTCAGAAGAAAAAAAATAAAATATATTTTTTACCTGTCATCCTTTGATAAAGAATTCAGAGACCCAAAAGAGGGGGAGGCACCCAAAAGGAAGATCCAGAAGATCAAAAAAACCCCCAAAAAATAGGGTCTCACCAAATTAATAGCAAAAGAAGTTACACCATTTTTATTTTTTGTTTCCTCAGTAAGAAACTGACAAGGACAGAAATAAAAATACATAGAATACTTTTGCTTTCTTTTTCCAGCTTTAGGAAAAGAAACTTTGCTTCAATACTTATTATAGTTGACCTCAATTTTTGGGGGGAAAAAAAAGACCATTCAGAAGAATTAGCATCAGGGGAGTCGATACTTCTGCGCTACTTTCAAAATACTAATGCCACGTTTGCTGTAGAGCGTTCCCCTAAAGACGCATTTGTCCCACCAACTTAGGACTGACATCATGAGAAGTTCTCCTTACCACAGCAGCTGGGTAACCAGTGGTACTAGGAGCTAAAAAGCAGGCATTTGTCTCGCTGAGATCCTACCACCTTCATTACCATTCTACCGACAACATAATCATTGATAAAGTCAAGAACGCTGGGGAATGTCTTTGTTTTACCTCTAGTACAGCATTTTATTGAGTACATCTGTGGCTCTGGAAAGATGATGGACGCTTCTTGAGAATCTGACCACTGCAGTGTCTACGGAGGAAACAATCACAGCCTTCTCACTGCTGCTAGCAGACAAATTATTCTGTTGTTACACGTTCCTTGCAATACCCAATAATCCTATTTATTGTCTGTCCTGGTTTCAGGACAGTAACCAACATTTGTAACTGACATATTTCTACCTCTATCTGCTAAACAGGCAGAAGCTTTGCCTTTCTCTTCTCTCCAGAAGTAATGTAAGACGAGCCAACATGATCTCTATCTAGATAACTATCTGCTTAAGAACTATTCCTATGAAAAACATCTAGCACTTTATTTATCTACTTTCAGATATTCAACTCCTGAGACTTGTTGACAAACATGCCATATACACTTTTTAAGCATTAGGAGCTTCATTGTATTATTAAACTGAAACAACAAAGATCAGAGGGAAGAGTTAATATTGCAGATTAGAAGGGCTGAGTGGTAGGAAAACCAATTCAAAATGTATCTGTTCCTCTGAAAAGAAACCTCTGACAACCCTCATCCCTAAGAGACCATGGGAATTCTGCCGATTCAGTGAATGCGATTTCTCCATTAGATTTCACACTGGAGATAACAACATCAGAAAAATATGCAAGTGAAGACACTGGTTTTTAGCTCTTGAGTAGTTTTCTTTTATGATTTCAGAACCACCCCAAATTAATATTTTCAGAGGTTACTTGTAGGATAGTGACCCAGTCATCAAAAATCAACACTAGTATTCAACTGTCTAAAATTAATACCTCCCATTTTGTAAGCAAGGTAACAGTCTTTGGAAAAGATGGCTTCACTTCTGAATAAGCAATTATTTCTAAATCACTGCAAGCTTTTCACAGTGTGTCAAATTTAAACAGAAAGGCAGCTTTCATTTTTCTCTTATTTAATGCTGTCACTAACAGTACTTTGATAAAACTATTGATAAAGTAAATCTGGTGTATGTTTTACTTTTATCTTCCAATGTGTATTTCCCTATTTTGAGTTTACTTTAATTCAGGCATATTAGGAAAATTTTTATTAATTTGTTTAAAGCAGCATAACAAAGTTTTCAAGATTGCCTTAATAAAAAGCAAGTGCTGAACTTCACAACTTGATGTTCAGAATCATTCTGATCATAAATTAAAAACCTCTTTTCTTTAACCATAAGCACAAAAAAAATTAAACTGAGCTTGCATTTTTAAACAGAACTTGCACTTTAGTCACTACACACCAAAATGTTATGTACCAGCTCAAAGCCAGTTTCTGCTTTAAATGCTTCTGTATTAAAATATTTCAGCAGTCTAATTTAAATCAGATTTCTGTACAGATTGAAAAAAGTTTACCACACTGATCATTAATGACCACATACTTCTTATAATACCCAGTTTTATTAGCTGCAGTTCATGAGAAAAGACATGCTTTCTAAACCCATCAAACACATTTGACATTTGCAGTCCGAAGGAGTTGCTATTTTGCCTTTTGAAAAAACAGTGAAGGAAGGAAGCCTAGAGGAGGGAGATGTCCAGCAAAAGAGTTGGCCTCAATCACATCCTGCCTGGGCAGCTCTAAATCCAAGGAGAGCAGAGCGTGCCAGCAGCTGCGAGCAGGGAAGATGCAGCTGCCAAGAACTTTCAACCTCTGACGCAGTTTGAGCAGGAGCATCTCACCCAGAGCACGCCGATGGCAGCGCAGCTGGGGGGGACTCCGCCATCGCCCCGGCCAGGCGAGCCCTGCAGGTTGCTTTTCCTTCTAGATACGCTCAGGAACTTGCAAAGAAATTCTTTACAGTCATATGCACTGGACAGTCTCTGAAGGCAAAGCTGGCTAGCGTCATCATCTGAAAAATGCCTGAAACAGTATCCCAGATTAAGATTCCAGATTTTCTTGGAAGTTATTCAAGGTATTAGAATCACTACCTGACTTCTCTGCAGAGGCATATGTGGCAACGTTTAGGTGATAGACTCAGAGCCGCAAGCATTCATTCAAATGTAATTATTCACTTACTGTATCATTCTTAGCAGAACAAAGATGACAAAGGAGGCTTCCATCAGCCAGGATGGAAACAGGGCATGTGAGCTCTGTCACCCTTTTAACTATAAATCTACAGTGAAGCAATATTTTTGTTTTGACTTGCTAATAGGAAAGTCCTCTATGTTTTGTAATATTGCCATAAAATTTCGATATGAGGATTACCATTACCAAAAATACTTCCTCCCTCTACTAATTACGAAGTTTTTCCCGTCATAAGTTATTTTTTTCCCTGCAATAAAACTTCTTAAGATTTCATTTTTCATCTGAAGGTTGCTGAATCACTACCGAGTTTCCTCAGGCAAGGGTTTCCTTAAGCAATGTGCACCCTCCCAAAGCTGGGCACTGGTACCAGCAAAGTCACAGAACTTTGTGTGGGAGAACCACGGAGAACGCAATCACTGTTCAGAAACGGCAAGATTTGTTGCTAATCATAAACTACCGTAAACTTCCCCACAGGCAGATTGCCTACAGAGTAAGCCTATTCTACCTGCATTATCTTTCACCTAGAAGCTCATTTTACAAAAGCTGGTAAACAGTGAGTAGCCATTCTTCTGGCCACAGGCGGCTAAAAAAATCGGGGGAAAAATTTCTTGTTTGTTTTTCAGATGACACTTGATCCCTTGACTTCAATTTAGAAAGTCACCGTGTCAGTTTGTAGGGACAGTCCATGCAGGATATGAAGTATTCTGCCAGGTTCACAGAATTACTTGTGAACAAAGCATATTAAGCTTTAATCATATTTCCATCAACTTGTTAAAGGCCTCAGAACTGCACTCTTGCCTATATTCTTTACACACATCTCCTATGTTCTGCTAACAGAAAAGTGAGGAGTTTAGTCCAGGGATGTCAATCAGCCATTCAAAACCACATATAACTATTTTCCGCTGATATTCAATAACGAAGCATGCCTATATTCATTCTAACTTACTGCTAGTTCAGCATATTTGAACATTTTTGAGAAAAGAAACCATTGGTTTTTTCTTCAAAGTCACCTCTCAATTTCAGGATCACATTCTCACGTATTTTAGATGTAACTGTGCAGAGCATACAATCAATCTGTGTATTTTAGCTCACAACGCTTTATCTAAAGATCATGCATGCTTTAGCTAAATTAAAAGCTAAAAATATTAGCTATTACTGACACATTACTCAAGATTATATAAATCCAACAGTGACCCTAATCTGGCAACAATTATAACATGAACCACATGACTAGTGTGTCAGGACCAACTCAATCACGTTTAAAGACAATACATTGTTTTCATATATTTGCTTTTCTGCCACTTTGGAGAAGCAATAAAAATGGGAATACTACAGTTTAAAAGAAAAACAGTCACTGAGGGACAACAGGACAATAAAATAAGGTTATTCCTGCAGATTATGACTTGGTCTCCAGAACAAACAGTTTCATTACTAGAAAACTGGAAGCAGATGACTGGTAGCACTGTGGACACTCTCCATTTCTCAGGATAGAAGAAACATCTGGATTTTTACCACAGTGTTTGCAGAGCACAAGGCCATTGGCATTCATCTACAAGTAAACCAAGAACATTTGCCTTCTCCCACCCAAAAAAGGAAGCCATTTAAAAAAGAAAAATTGTATTTTCAAATGTTGCAAAAGCATCCAGTTTACTTCAGAGTAAACATCACTTGCTACAATCTCATTTTATTGTGTGACCAGTCCCATAACAAGTCCTTTGAAAAGAAACTCTCATTTTTCACTTTAGCTGCTCCCAAAAGGCCCTCTTTGCCATGAAGCCCTTTCTAGATGACTGAAAACTGCTTCATGTCACAGCCATTTGCACCTGGCAAACACATCAGCTCATATGGAATTCAAGAAAGACAAAAGAGAAAGCAGCTCTCGATATTCAAGTTACCATTTTCACCAACACAAGGAACATTCACATTTCTTATGTCAACAAATCTTCCAACTTCAAGACTGCACGTTAACATGAAGTTGATGATACATAACCAACTGGTCATCTTTAAAGACTATGCTGTTTCATTATTATGTCATCAAATTAAAGACAGACTCCACAGGAATGAATATATGGAAGTGCAACTCCCAGTCAGTGGAAGGAAATCAGAATTACCTTTCTGTAGTCTCCCAGTAACTCCAAAACAACTTCAATTTAGAGTAGTATTTTGAAGCAAAAAGACTTTTAAACTCACTCAAGGTATAAGTGAACACATGTTTTAGAATTGGCACAAGGTACTCAGATAGTAAGTTTTCCAGGAAAGAAGGAATATGGAAAGATGAGTTATATTGAAAAACAAAACAAACAAACAAACAAAAAACATGCAACCACACTAGAACATCCAAGAATGCTCTAAGAACATAATTTTACTAGATTACTATCCAGTTTGAAGAAAAGACAAGTATACGAGTATCACTATGGTTTTATTGCAGAAAACAGCCAGAAGTCAGTACTGAACTTCATAATGGAAGCCTAGAGTATTTCACAATCACGTTACTATTAAAAAAAATGTAGTGTATCATTTTAAATAACGCAAAATTTCATGGAAAATTGATACAAGTCCTCGTGTTTTTACCTTTTAAAAAGGTTAAAACACTTTGTAAACATGTGTCACTTTTTTGTAAGCACTAAGACATACTGAAGAATCATAAAACTCACACTCCTCAGGAACTATTATTCTCTAGACAAAGCCCCAAAACAGTCTTTGCAGAACACTCTATAGCTGCGTAGTACGAAGATGGAGATAATGGCAGACTACTGCAAAACCTATGCATTAATTTTAAGAAGTTTTGTACATAGAGATGTGTGATGCTTACTTACCTGCTGAATAATTTTGGAATCTTTTGGAAGGTTTTCTCTGGGTGGGACTTTTCCGAACAACTTCCAACCAGGAGCACTTTGGACCGCAGGTTTGAGCTCCTTCGTCCTTTTAGCGAAGAAGTTTCTGAAAACAGAGGAGAGTCTTCTTTTTATAACCATATAGACAAATGATATTTGTACCCACTTAAATTTCTTTAAAAAAGAAGTTCACCACTAGAGAGGTTTACTGCTTAACAAATGCCTAGTGTAGGTACCTTAGCTTTCTCTTATACTTCAAAATAATTAACCTGAAGCGGAGCAACTTTCATTACGGGTACTTTGATACTAGTATAGTTGTACTTAACACTCAATTCTACTTCTGAATGCTAAGCCACTTTATGCAATGTGAGAGCTCTTTAGTAATACCAGACACTTTCTGAAATGTAAGTTAGCAGCCTGCACCAGCTCTCAGACTTTCATGGGGTTTGTTTAGTGCATCTTACGGAAAAGAAAACAGCTGGAAACCACTGTGTAACTTATGGATCTAAAATAAATTATGAACTATTGCTGTTGCTAACATTTTCTGCAATCTTCACACCTTCAACTTCCAAAACATAGACCGGAAAACCAGGGAACATGCACCCAGCTTCCATTTAGCAGATAACATTTGCCGGTGCCTAAAGCAATTGCACTCGAACAGACAGATGACTGCATTGCTCTATTACTTCTTAGAAAGCCAACCACCATAAGATCATAGTAGCAACCATTTCTCTAAATACATGGCTGTACTACTTGACCCTGATCACAAGCTCCCACAGAGTATGTATTGTACCAGTACTTTGAAAATAAAAGAGGCGTATTTATTCTGAATATTGGAAAGTTACCTTCCAGAACCTTATAACAGAGAGGGATTAAAAGGTAAGTAGTTTGTAAGGTTACTTCTCAGGATGCTTACAAGTTGACCTCTGAGAAAACATAATACAGAGCACTCTTATTGGAAGACATTTCTGTGCACGGCTAACTAGCTAACCTTGTACATTGACACTCTTCCTCTGGAAACAGGTCTCCAGGTTTATTCTTAGCTTAATGCATTTGCTGTATTTTAAAATAAATTTCCTTCTCAAAGTGAATGCATTCCCATTTGTGCACAGAAAACAGTCCCTTGGCTTTGCCCAGATAAAAGTAGCATGCTTCACCAACCACAATCTGTCTGAAAAATACAGTCGCTCTTAAATTCCAGTACTGTCAGTGCTTCTGACCATGCAGCATAATTTTACAATTAGGAACTGTTAGTGTTTGTAAAACGTTGTATAGCTTTCAAATACAAACTATCTTTTCAGTTCCCAGAACGTTTTTTGTCATTTGGGAAACAAGCAAATGCCTGTTACAAAAATCCCTTCTGTGCAAGTTTGCGTGAATGGACTCTACAGATACTTGTGTGCAGCTGAAGATCTAGCCACCAGCAAACAGCAAGCTGGGGAAAAGGAGAAGTAGATGCTAATAAAGCATGAAAGTGTCCCAAGAACCAGTAAGCTCTAGGTGTCCTGTGGAATCCAGGAGGACCAAGAAACTCCAAACATCAAGACTGTTCACTCTGTCCAAGACCACCAGGACACACTGACATGAACATCATCATCTTAAAAAAAAGGAGAAAGACTGCGTTCAAGAAAGCAGCAGCTGCTATAGGCAGGCAGTGAGTATGGGATTACACACACACCTGATGAAAGAGAGTGCCTTGAGAAAATTTTTTTTCTCTCTTTGAACATCCACATAGAAAGTTCTGGGGCATCAGTACAGCCCTCTACTTCTGTGGAGCTCTCCTAGCTGTTGTTCCAACCCAGTAACTGAGAAAGCACGTTTGGGAATAATTGCTTGCACTGTATGAATAGTTATCTGCCATTAATGGAATCAAGCTGTTGCTATTAATAAAAAGTTTAATTAATACAAGGTGTTTTAGCAAGCATCAGTTGTGATCTATGCAGCTTGCAAGTCTGTTCCCATCAGGAAAACTTGCAATATCTTAGTCCATCCCAGTGGAAGCAAACCAAGCACCCAAAACACCAAGCTAGCAGTTTCTGACACCGTGACCTGGAAGGAAGGGATGATGAAAAAAGCTAGGCCGTGGTACCAATAGCTTTCAAAGGCACTGTCCTCAGTCAGTCCCAGGACTGCACACCATTAGTGAAATGAACAAGTCCATTCATAAAAGGAAAAAAGATGCAAAAACCGTGCTCATGTAAATAAAAAGACTCATTTCACAAGTACAGAACACCTTTCACAGTGCTTTATGGTGTCTTCAGGAGGGAAGGAGTGTTCAAAGAATCACCAAGAAAAGAAGACAAAAATATTATAAAGACCAGCATGTCACTGAATACTACACTACTACCTTGCCCTTCAATCTGCAACTGGCTGTAATTTAACTTAATTGAAAGAGATTTTTTTTTCCAAAAAGCAGGTACGCAAGAAGATGCATTCTGGAGTATCGTTCTTGAGATATGAAATTGCTCAAGCTTCCTGACCTTAGCAATGACCATCCAGTCTTTGCACATACTACAGAATATCACCAGCTTTACCTGGCAGTTCGGGTTCCTTGCTTCTAGCACCTGTGGAAACGGAAAAGATGTGTATGCCTTTAATGCTGATGGCAATCTGTCACTGTAACAAAGCTGTTTAATGATTAACCAGGAAGCTGGCAGATTTAAAAAGGAAGAATGTGTAAACACAGAGAAAGTTTTAATTAATATTTCTGTACAAAAGATTTAAGCATGCTCACAAGTCTGATGATATTTAATTTAAAAAAAAATTAATATAATATTAAGGCAAACATTCCAGAATATAGTCCCTACCATAATGAATCTTGAGGTTTGGGGTTGTTTTTTTTTAAATATTCTTTTATGTACTGAATTAACCAAAGGCTTGTTTTGTTTTTCATGACGCACAAGTGAAAACACACAATTTTACTTTTCTGAGTACAGATATGCATCGAAGCCTGTTTCTTGTGAATGTAAAAAGCTGGTCAAACTTGGTATCATGTCAGAACACACCTCATGCAAGAGAAATTAATGGGAGATTTACAAATAAGCTTTGCTGAAGATGGAAGGACACTTTTAATACATTGTTTTGGCAGCTAACAGTATCACATCTGATGTGTTGTTGACAACAGTAAAGCCTTACAAAAGCCCTGTTAAGAAACGGCATCTGTGAATGCTTACAAGTTGCATTCACTGAATTGCAGGAAGTGTACTAGATTTGATATATTTGTTGCTGCTTAGAATATTCATGAGTTTCACTGACCCCAGAAAAAGTCATCCATTGAGATGGGCTGAAAAGTCAATAGTATTTTGGTACAAAATCTCAAAATCAATCTGAAAACTTTAAAATTCCTTTTAAAAGAAGCACATACTTTAGAACTAATTAATGCTTTCTGTTAGAAGGACCTGTGGGATAGAAGTATTAAATTAGTTCATTGAATTAGGCCTCAGTTTACAAAAGTCCAGCAGAAAAACTGAAAGTTTTTTTTCCCCCTGCTTATTTTATATAACCACACTGGAATGCATATCAACACTCTGACGCTCAAATATTTCAGTAGGTGCACTGAAGAGCTCGAAAAGTAACTGAAGTGCCACAGAATAAGAAGCCACTACTGGCACATACCAAGACACCTATTCCTAACATTGTTTGTATCACACTACACAAAAACCTACAGGCTCTTACGATCACACAAACTACAACAGCTGTAGCAAGAGCTACAAGTGGTAGTTTACTTCCTTATTTAACAACATTGATTCAACTATTTCCATTAATGCCCACAGCACACTCTGCAAGTACTTCACCAGACTGATGGTACAGTAATTCAGAGATATTAACCATTTCCACCAGTGGCATTAACATGATGCTCTAGTAATGCAATTGTTTGTTTCCATCCTGGTTTTGCTTTTCAAATCACTTTTTCTGTTGCTGTTTCAGATAAACTGGTGAATTCTAAACACAGTTAGAATTAAATCTCAGAAGGGGATCAGTGAAACTTGATATTTTAATAGGATTCTTTTTTTGTTTACTTTGTGGTTTTGGTTTTCCCCATGACCACCATAAAACCTGAACACAAAACTTCTTTCCACTTTCAACTAGTTATATGCCAACCCAAGATGACAGATGTCCAAGGTTTAGAGAAACTTACTAGAAAATACCAGAGGCAGTTACTTCAAGCCTGATCTTAAATTTCATGCAATATCAGACTAGAAACTGGGCTGCCATATCTGCACAACAGCCACTCAAATAAAACTCAAGTGCTCTGATAGCAGCAACTGTGAACATCAGCACGCAGGAAAGACACCAGGCTGCATACACTCCAGCTCTCTGCCTCTAACAACAATTGATCCACCCCTCCACAAGACCAAATAGTTTTGTGATAGTCTTCTATCTGACCAAACTCAAACTCAAATCTAGTTTCAGAGTTGGATACCATTTTGCCACAGCTCTTTCGACACAAATCACACAGACTAATCTTCCCTCTCTACAAGTCCAGTGTGTCAACAGCAGCAGCCTGAGTATTTTACTGCCTTGTGCATCCCAACAAAAGGTGAAGTTGTTTTCCTTCCCACTTCAAATGCACATCCTTGGGTTTCCAATCTTAACTTTCAGCCTGCCAGAAGAATCAGATGATTCAGAGCTCTGATGTCATTGAGATACAGTACTGCCTTACTGGAAGCAATCAGCTTTAATTACTTGCCATTTTTCCCTGCAGCTCCCATTTGAGTCCAGCACTCTCAATGATAAAACTTGTAAACAGCATTTACAAGCCTGTATCTGCGCTTGGTCCTCTAGCTTTAAAACAACATATAGATCCTGACTTATCTCTCCACTCCCTCCATAAAACTATAACCTGTAGCCTTTAAACCCATACATTCAACACACTTGTGAAATGTCAGCATCAGCCTTCACCGCTACAGGACTAAACGAAGTCATTCAATAGCACAACTAATCTAACTTGGCAGAGAAGCAGGAGAATGAACTGTGCTAGAACCACAAAGGAAAAAGAAAATAGTAGTTTAGAAATCTCTGAAAGGCAACCAAGTTGCAAGATGGCAAGCTAAAATGCAGTCCTGGTGCATACAACTTACTCTGCATTTTTTATGTACTTTTAATGTGATTCTGTGAAAGCTATCCTACTGTTCAGCCAGTGAGTCCAGTAATGCAATCTAGTTTCAACCACCTTTTTAACAGGCAGAGCAATCTCAAAGACAATTAGTCATCCAAAGCAGACAGGTGTCCTAATAGCAATTTGCCTCCTCCACATCCAAGGAAAAGTTGCTGCATCATTCTACTTCTTATTAGGTGCTGGAGAATCAAATCAGAACTGCACCTTCAGATCCAAGCTTCACCTGTTCTGCTTTTAGTTATCTATATACAAATTTCAAGCACAGAGGAAGGTAGACTCTTACACCTGAACCATTTAAGATGAGCATCAGTATGAAAAGTATCAAAATGAGTCTATTTTTCTCTAACTTGTTAATCGTGCGCTCAAAAGAAGTGGCAAAAATCAAGTGGCATCAACTACCGAGACAAGGATATGGTCTCAGAAGAGAGCGTAAAATACATGATTATCATTACTGCTACACCTGAGCAACAAAGCACACTTCCTTACAGTTCACTTTCATATATAAACAAATCCAAATCAAAATGCTGAACCATGTTAGACAATAAAAACAAACCTGTGGGCATCCCTGGAAAGCAGTACTTGCAAAACTTGGAGTGTTGAAGAAAGGCACCAAAGAATCAATCTTTTGCAAATAAAATATGCAGAATCCAGGGTTATCTTAGAAATAAATGAATACTGCATTTAAATATTAATGCTGAAAGCTAGGCTACTATTCTCTAAATTATTTCCTTTACAAGATAACTTGACCTTGCACAAAATGCTTACTCACAAAACTTACAAATAAAATGGTTCCAACAAGTGACCTCTTAAATTATTAGTATTAAAAATTACTTTTTTCAATAAAAAAAAAATACACACCGTACTGTTAAAGTAATTTTTTCTCCTTTTAATTTACACAAATAATGGTCTAGTTTGCTGCCATTTTCAATCAAAAAAAAATTTCTTCTCATTGCATCCACCTTTCAAGATCTCTAACAGGGAAGTGCTGAGAAAACAAGCTTTGAAAGCCACAAGAACTGAGAAAGGAAGCGAAGGTTGATTTTATCTTCCT
>NW_009709840.1:0-856 GCF_000703405.1 Apaloderma vittatum | reverse complement strand
CTGATTACAAAAGCCCAGGGGGCAAATGCAGAAAAAAGAAGCAGCTAGCGTGGGAGTCGTCTGCTTGACTTCCATGTCAAAGAGTACATAGATGATGAGGGGATCTTAGGCTGTCTTTGCAGTTAAGAAAGAGGGAAAACTGTTAATTTAATACCAAACCCAAGTATCTAGACAGGTCAGATTAGTTGCATATTTCTTTTGAGGGACTGTACCAAGAACCCGGGTGAATGCAGTATCTAACCTTCAGGTAGATGAAATCCGAGCAAGTGGATTCCTGTCCATTATGGCAAATATTAGCTTCTCCAGGCACTTTGCCCACACAGGGCAAACTTCTTAGTTGTTTTGGAAACCTTCTCTTGTGGAAGATGCAAATGATTTTGGTGACTGTGAAACATGCTTGTGGAAACATCTACCCCTGCTTCTTCAGGGGTGTTACAGGCACCACCAGAGCTGTGTGACTCCTGGTTTCCTCTTTTTTTTATATATATAAGCCATGCAAAGAGAGGCTTTAAATTTGCTTTAATCATCAGTGATTCATCTCCTCTAGTTTATGTCAAAAAATAATTAACTTTGGTTTGCTAATCTGCATATTTCATTAATGCAGACTCTAAAGACAAGGAAATAAAGAGCTGTCATTCAAAATTTCATCCTGTTCATGCTGTGCGGAGCTGGGGAAAAGAGCTCTCCAGCTGGGACAGGTGGGCAGAGGAAGCTGGGCATAGGAGTCAGCTTGGCAGCTCTGTTGTAACCACTTTCCATCCCTCTGCCCTAGTCTTATTTTCTGTTCCTTTTTCATAGCTCCTAAGACGGGTCAGTGCAAGTCTCGTCTGCTGGTACAGGCTGAGGCTGCACCTGG
>NW_009709839.1:0-842 GCF_000703405.1 Apaloderma vittatum | reverse complement strand
TGTCTGCATCCCTGCTGCTTTCCTGGAGCGCAGGGGGGAGGTCCTGGGGTGCTGCACAGAGGGTGATTCCCTTTGGTTTCCACGGCAATCAGATGATGAAGACATCCTGCACTGTCTGTCACTCGTCCATCTGTCCATCCGTCCGTCTGTCCGTCCGTCCCTCCATCCCTCCATCCCTCTGTCTATCCATCTATCCCTCCATCCCTCCATTCCTCCCTCCCTCCTTCCCTCCATCCATCCGTCCATCCGTCCGTCCGTCCATCCATCCATCTGTCCGTCCATCTGTCAATCCATCCATCTGTCCATCCATCCATCCATCCGTCCATCCATCCGTCTCTCCATCCATCCATCCATCCGTCCATCTATCCATCCATCCCTCTCCATCCATCCGCCCCTCCGTCCATCCATTCATCCATCCGTCCATGCATCCCTCCATCCATCCATCCATCCATCCATCCGTCCGTCCGTCTATCTATCCATCTATCCATCCATCCATCCATGCCTCCATCCATCCATCCATCCATCTGTCCATCCATCCGTCCCTCTGTCCATCCATCCATCTGTCCGTCTCTCCATCCAACAAAACCATCGATAAATCCGTGCTCAAATAATCACTGCTGTTTGCTGGGCCAGGAAAACCTTCCATCAGTCCCTCTGTCCATCCATCCATCCATCCGTCCGTCCATCCATCCATCCATCCGTCCCTCCGTCCATCCATCCATCCATCTGTACATCCATCCATCCATCCATCTGTCCATCCATCCGTCCGTCCGTCCGTCTCTCCATCCATCCGTCCGTCTGTCCATCCCTTCATCCATCCATCTGTCCGTCTCTCCATCCAT
>NW_009709838.1:27509-29168 GCF_000703405.1 Apaloderma vittatum | reverse complement strand
AGAGATTAGCATCAGACTCTGGTTATGTAACAGAGAAAGTATATTTTCAATTGAGAATTGCAACGGAATGGTAAGTCGATAAGGCAGAGACACACAGGAAAGTAGTTTTCAGATAGCATGAAACTTAAATGAAGAAAGAAACCACAAATAAGCAGCAAAGCAACATGGACAAAGTCTGTCAGTGGATTTTGAATTCAAGAGGAACAAATATAAAACTACTGTTGGAAAGATATATGTGATGTTCTCACCATCACATTGTGGAAGTCAGTGGGATTTTTTCATCAACTTCAGAATTCCACTCTCTGTTTCACAGACAAGGGACCTGATGCTGGGGTACAAGTTCTCAAAGCATCAGGAAAAGAAATACACATGAAGTGAGAAAGGTTAAAGAAGGATTTTAGCTGAGATCTATTGGTTTACTTACAGACAAGACAAAATGAGGGAGGTGTAAGAGAGAATATTTCTTCAGTACATAAAAGCAACAATTAACTCAATTCTGCAAGTTTTCTTTATATATATGTATATATATAAAACAACAACAACAAAAAGTAATATTTTTAGTAATCTCTGAAATAGAAAGCTGACTTTAAAAGGGTGAAGGATGAAGCAGCACTACCTTCTCCTACCAGCTGGAAGGCTTCTTGCTATCACCCACATATTCTGTTACACAGCCCTTTATTCTGATGTGGCCATCATAATGTATTCATCAGGCCTGATGACTGATTGTGCTTCATCATGTATTTAGACACTTAGATGCAGCATTCCCTTAAGAATGAACTCTTTTGGGAGATCAACACTTTTGCCCGTTGGCCTTGCTGAAGAGAAACCAATGCACGTACAAAATCAACTCAGCAGATGTGACTGTGAAGACTACCTGGCCACTACACAGCCAGAGGAATGCCTGATTGGGCTGGCTGGCTGTGTAGCTCTAAGGTGTGCCATTAAGTGCTGCACTTCGCTTTCGTCACACAGGGGTTGTGATACCTCAGGCTGTGCAGTGGTAATCTGTGTTGTGTTTTAGCCAATTTATGTTACTCATGAAGTTAGATCTATTAGATCTTTTATTCCTTGTCCACAATGGGGCATTAATCAAGTAAAGACGACAGCTGTGCCCTGCTCAGAGAATTCTCCTGGCAGCCCCCAGGCACCCTGCAAAGAAAGCATTAATGTACGACAAACCTTTGCCAACATTTGGCACCTCAATGTTGTTGCCTGGCCTGTTTTCCTATGTAGATGGTATTGTCAGCTTTCCTGATGGAGTTGGAGACGCTATTTAATTTCACTGCATAAGGGAGAGAGAAATCCATTAGCATTTGTAGGCTGTCAGGGAAGATTGTGTCACTAGCTAGTATAAACTGCAAATGTGCCAGATTGCTCAGCAGAAACTAAAGTGGCAGGAGACTGCAGGAAATAGCATCACATGAAATTTATCCGCTTTATTCCATACAGAAAGCTGCTTCTCTGCAGGAAGACTTACCAAATGCACACACTTCACGGCAATCGTTCAAAGTATAGGGAAAGGTTATGCTGAAATAGAGCAAAATACTGTACTTGGGCTAGACTCTCAAAAAGAACTTAGGCACCAAACTACATTTTTAAAAGCCAAAATGCCCGTTTTCCATCAAAACCTTGGAAGGGGCTAGTTCTTCCAGCACCTGC
>NW_009709838.1:5034-27478 GCF_000703405.1 Apaloderma vittatum | reverse complement strand
CTGCTGAACGATGCAACACCTAAGAGTTGGATTACATCAAGACCTAGCAGAATTTGCAAAGCAGGTCTTTCCCTGCTAGAGCCACCTGACAATGGGCGAAGGACAGTTTGTTTTGCCTGGCTTGGTTTGCTCATATAAGATGAAAATTCCAGCTTCTTTGTAGAGGATATGAAGGAAGGATTTTGGCTGGGCTCCTCCCTTATTTCAAGAAACTTCTGGAGTAACTGAGTAGCTGAAATCCTGGGATAAGCATTTTTCTCTGTTTCTTCTCCAGTGAAACAATTCTGCTTTGCACATTTTTAAGGTATTCAATAGGCAGTGGTAAGAAAGAAGAAATGCAGACCTATTTCCTGTGTTCCAGCCGACTGTACCGGCTGCTGAAATGCTTGGTAAAAGACTGCCAGGACCCTTTGATTGTTTGAGAGAGAAATAACCTCACACAGGCTGCTGGCTCTGTGCTGATGTTCCTCACCGTGAATCCTAGATATGAGAGGCATCTCTACATCCTGCTAGGTGACCGTTCCCCTTGGGGATGATCCCACAGTACTTCCTACAATTTCCTCAGCATTTCTCACAGAATGTGATTCTCTCTGCTCGGTGTGTTGTCAGTCAATACCTAACTGTGTCTGTGCATGTAAAGAAAACATAGACCACATAGTTCACATCAAAGACTATGTGCGATTTATCTCTTTCTACTCTGTGCAACACCAGTTTAGCACCATTCTGATCCTCTTTTGAGTTTGAAAGTCACACAAGACTTTATAAATACAAAGTGTCTAACTGGGGTTGGGAATTCCACTATCCATTAGGAAATCCAAGTTTTTCATTTTAGTGCTGAACATTTTTTCTTGCAATTGAACCCTTAATAGCCCATAAGGAAATTCTTGGCATTCCAAGACATACTCCACTAGGTTCTCTCCTAAATGATACCTCTTGTTCCATGAGAGGAATGTTTAGATTCCAGAAAATATAATTAAAAATAAGCTTCTCATACTGTTGCTACCTCACAGTGAGCAGTTCACTAAGATGAATCTAAGCCTTTACAGTATGATATAATATTTGATTATCTGATTGCTGCAGCTCTTACACTTCTCTACCATCCCACTAATGAAAATGTGAATATATTAATTCATTTAGTAGATTTTTACATATGTAAATTGACATTAGGACAATAATATGTTACTAGGCATTTTGTCTAAATCAGAATAAGGACTTGTAAAGTACTGGTAGGATCAACATAACAGATGGCCTTTAAGGTATACCAAACTCACTGTAGCTTACATTGTCCCAAAGCTCATAATCTCTTTTCTAACATTAACTCGTTATCTACAGTGTTTTATCTAACACTTGCCAAAACATGGTCCTGCCAAGCCTAATGCTAATCGTAGCTTAGATTACCTACCTGTTCAAATGCACATAAACAATTTCTTCCACAGTTTTTCTCACTCTTACAGATACACAACAAAATAAATGCAAACATACCTGACCTTTACACATGTAATTTTACTACCAGTGGATAGAAGTATAATTCTATACTAATTACAAGCATTCAGTGAAAGTCAATGTCTACGTGATGCATCTGTCCTGAAAGATTAGTTTTAAGTTCTCCTATCCAAGACACAGTCAGGGCCAACCTCTCCTCAGCAAACATTCCACAGAGTTCCTTTGTTCAGCTAGAGAAGCCCCAATGTGATGATCCAAAATTGCTTAAAAGCAGGTGTTTCAACTTACACTATCAATACATAGATTAATGCACAGATGACTCCATTTCAATGTTTTCTTTTGCTCACATTTCTGTTTCAAGCTACTCATTTTTATACTGTTTAGATGAGTTCTCTATCACCTCCTAAATTTGAATCCTAGTTTTATTGAGGTTAATCTCTTCAGTCTTCTCTGAAAGTTCAGAAATGTTCTTTTCAGTCACAACAAAGTTTCCTTTTTCCAACAAAAACAAGACTAACCTCTTCCCCTTCTTTCTGTATATAATTTTTAATTATCTCCTTGCTCCTAATTCTGAAAGTAGGATTAGCAGTCCCTTTTTGTTGTGGGCTGACCAATGGTTTGTACATTGGAAAATGAAAGAGATCCAAACTCTAGCGAATACGATAGCCTTTTCAAGCTAAATCTAAAAAAGTATGTGGATTCCAATGTACAGCCTCAGTGCTGCTTTCAATACCTAAATTCAAATGTAAGACTTCCACAACCTTTTAATTGTATGCAAAATCTGGAGACACCTAAGTTTTTCCTGTAGATAAACCAAGTGTTTACTTGTGGCATGCTCACATGAATTTTCACAGTGCTTCACAGCGTGATGACTGTTTAAAATCATTTCTCTTGCTATCAACTAATAAGGGGCTTTTCTCACATCAATCCATCTGAACCCTGCATAAATTATCTGTGTAATACACCCAGTCTAGTTATAGCATTTAACAATTTAGTGGTTAAAGCAACCACCCTCAAATTAGTCAGCTCTTCAGACAGAAGAATTGTACTTCTCTCTTACATTCAGCAAATGGGATAGAGGAGAAGATGCTGTTCTAATGATTAGGATATTATCTAAACTGTCAACAGAAACATCAGTTCTCTAAAGAAGCCTGCAGCAGCCACAGCATATTTATTGAAAAGCTTAATCTGGATATATGAGTTATGTCTTCTCACTGTTTTATCTTTTCAGAGTCAGGCTCTATACTGTTCTTCTTAAGACCATTTTCCTCTACTAGACTTCTCACAGTTTTGTCTGCTTACCTAACAATAGTCTGCATCTTCCCATTTCTTCTGCCATCTACACATTCGTTATTCTGGCAGAGTTTTGTTTTCTGACTAGAACTGACTACCTATTTCTTTCCATGTCATTGATTGTCTCATTATTTAAAATATCATAATACATAATTATCTAAACTGGGTCTTAGATATCTGAAGACCCAATTTAAGACCAAGACAATCCGTCTGGGCTGTCTATCTCTATAGATGTCTCTATTTAGCTGGTGTCCCTTTACTTAATTTAGGTTCTTCAGTTCCTCATCAATACAAAAATTCTTATTCTGAACAGATAAGGGAAAGTCTTCCCGTACTGCAGACAGTAATTCCACCTAGCTGAAATCACACAAATTGTCCTTAATTCCTGTCAAGAAACTCCATCTAAAAGGCTGAACCTACATGAAACTTCATCTGATTATATCATGATGATAACATACAATTTTTGCATAAAGTTTAGGAGTTAGAAACTCCAGGAAGTTAAAGAGGCAGGTTCTAGCCACACCTCTGTCTTAGAGAAACCTTTGCAGCTAGTGTTTTAACTATTATCAGATCAAGACAATTTGATAAACTCTCTAAAAAACAATGCAGCCACTATGCCATCAGAAATTCAAGTCATTAGACCACACAGAAGAAAGGAAGGCTTGGTTCTACCCTAGGAGTTAGGGCATTATCTAGGAATAGTGTGCATGTGTGGAATTGGTGTGCTCCCTAGATTGTTCATGTAATTTTTTCTGTAAAACCATCACTGGATAAAAATAAAAACCGTCTTGAAATGGGATGTGAAATATCCTCTGGAAGAACCATCATGAAGAATGCTAAAGACATAACAAACGTGTTGTGTAAAAGAATCAGGAAGGCGTAATACAGCTGTCTAGATACAGGTCATTATTACATGGTTGGAATTCCTGTGCTAAAGAAGAAAGGAAGAAAACTGTTTTAATAGATTTCACTCTGCTTAGATAAGATAATGTGATAAATTAAAAACGGATGACCAGAAATAAGAGTCCTGGCATACTGTGTGTATTAGGAACAAGCTCTAACATGATATTCTTTGTCACACAAATTGCAATACAGTCCTGTTATTTTGTTTTTGTTAGGGAAAAGAGGTCTGGAATGAAAGTGTTGGAGAGGGTGATAATGCAGGAGACTCAACCTTGAAAGTTTTCCCAATAATTTGCTTTTCATTCTTGACTGCTCAACATTAGTGCAGTACAATTATGAAGATGTAAACATCACAAGGGCACATGGCACACAGCCTGTCACAATGAGTTAAACCTGAGCACCTGATTCCCTGGGCAACTATGGAGAGAGAATGAGCTGCCTCATCAGGAATTCAACTGTGCCAGTTTAGGGGGAGGTAAGGATTGGAGGAGTTGATCCATCAAGTACAGACATGACCCTAACCAACCTCATTCAGGTGGTAGAAGCCGATCATAAATGGACTTGTCAAGTCCACAGTCAGATGACTTCTGCTAAGAGAGAATCTGGAAGATACTTGAACTTGTACCTAAATACTCCTGAAATACATTTTTTTTCCTCAGTGCAAAAGCTGCAATTTGCTTGTTTTAAATGGTTATCAATCAAACAAAGAAGCAAATTGGCTGGAGAATGGAGCATTTAATTATTTTGTTTTCACATCACTAGCAAATCTGAGTTGAGGTACACTGAAAGTTTGATGGACCACTAAGCCGTGTGCATTCAGGGTCTTTCATTATCATGTTAACCTTGTTTCTCCTTTTTCCCTAACTTAAGACTTAAAGATTTTTAACTAAGAAAAAAGATGCTACTGATTAGTAAACCAAATCTGGATTTTTAGTGATATTTTCATATTATCATCATTTAGGAATCCACACAGTGAACACTTTGCTGAATACACTGAAATACTTAGAACCAGTACTAGAGTTTTGGGACCATTTTTTACAGTTTAGTTTTCAATTAATTAGATGCTGTTTTATTAATTAATATGTTATGATTTCAAATACCTATGAGAAATAAGGCCTTTCTTACCACATTTTTGAAAGACTGAATTCTCATTTAATGGGGGTGTCACACCAAGGTAACTATTGAACTTAATAAGGACTTGCTAAATACGGTGTTACGAAAATAACATATTAGCAAAAATAGAATAGCTGCTGGGGGAATGATATAACTTTTTTGTTACTGATTTCCAATGGCTTTTTCCATCTAGATTTTTTCAGTGTAGTATACATACCCTCCTTTCTCTCCATTTATCTCTTTCTCTCTGTATATGTCTGTACATATATTGTCAGCATGTACATATGCTGGCTTGCTGTAGCTTGAAATTACCATATTGCCTGAGCTATCCCACCCACAAAACAGTAAATTTTGTATAAACATGCCATGAAGTCATATGGTAAGCATCTTTGTAAAGTAAGCTGAAATTTTCTGTTACATCTACTGTTAGACTTGCTCTGATATTTATCCTGACTTACTATGTAAAGCAACATTTTAAACTATAACGATAAAAACTCAGCCATAATTTCTGGGGGAAAAAAAAGTACTTAGTTCCTTAGTTTATTAATTTTCAAGATAATCAAACTAGAGTTTGGAAATATTTAGAAGGTGACAAAATGTCACATCAAAGGAATTTGATATATCTCATATCTCACATTCAAGTGAAAGAGGAAGCTGGACCAGAAATTAGCTTCTACATCCCATCCACATCCTTATCATCACTCCAGTTCCTTAGGTTTTAACATATTGTAAAATTTTCCCTTTCCTACCAGCATTATCAACTGTCAACATATTTGCTATTCCTTGGGCAGAGGTGTTCCAGGTGCTGGAACAGAGATTCCTCTGCAACCCATGGTGACGACCACAGTAAGGCAGGCCATACCTTGTCAGCCCATGGAGATTCACAGAAGAAGAGATATCTACCTGCAACTTGTGGACAATCCCATGCTGGAGCAGGTGGATACCCAAAGGAGACTGTGACTCAGTGGAAAACCCACACTGGAGCAGGATCCTGGCAGGACCTGTGGACCCATGGAGAGAGGAGCCCACACTGGAGCAGGTTTGCTGGCAGGATCCCATGGCGGACCCACGCTGGAGCAGTCTGTGCCTAAAGTATGGGACCCTGTGGAACACTGGAGAAGTTCCTGGAGAACTGTCTCCTGTGGGACGGATCTCACGCTGGAGTAGTGGAAGAGTATGAGGAGTCCTGCCCCCCGAGCAGGGAGAAGTGGCAGCAATAGGGTGGGATGAATGGACCACAACCTCCATTCGCCATCCCCCTTATTCGCCACCCCCCTGTGCTGCTGGAGGGGAGGAGATAAAAGAAATAAGGACTGAAGTTGAGCCCAGGAAGAAGGGAGGGGTAGGGGGAAGGTGTTTTTAAGATTCGGTTTTGTTTTTCATTATCCTACTCTGATTTGATTGGTAAACTAAAATTTGATTGGTAAACTAAATTAATTTCCGCAGGCCGAGTCTGTCTTGCCTGTGACAGTGACTGCTGAGTGATCTCCATGTCCTTATATCAATCCATGAGCCTTTTGTCCTATATTTTCCCTCTGTCCAGCTGAGGAGAGAGAGTGATAGAGCAGCTTGGTGTGTAAGGGGCATCCTGCCAGGGTCAACCCACAATAAGAATATAAAAAATATAATGTATTTTTCTAATGTATTACATTTAAATGATAAACTGGTTTAAGTGGCTTAGAATATCAGAAGCAAGCAATGCATTTTCAATAACTTGTTCTCTTTGATGTTGTCCTCTACATTTCAACTTTTAAGCTTTACTTTCTCACTTCTTGCCTCCCTCCCCCATGCCAAATGGAGCAAAAAGTACCCTTAAGGTATAAAAGAAACCACAAAAACACATTCGGTCTTTGAGTAATCTAAAAAAAAATCTCTACATGGTTCCAACAGAGCAGTTCCCAAGCCAAAACTTGACTAGTATATATTTAACTTACCTAATGAAATATACTGCGGTCATATTATATTTACTGAAATAACTATGCGTTGCTCAATTCCACCGCCTTTCTGGCAAATCCATTATGCTTCATATTCAAAGACGTTGATATAAATTTTTCTAATGTCTGTTCATTCCTAATTTACTAATTTTAACACCTCCTTTTTAGTTCTAACCTAAAATAGATTGTCCCATCTAATTTTAAAATAAACTCTACCCAGCTTCACTGATTCAGTCATGTTATCTAATAATCATCAGGAGTCTATTCCTGGCAAGGTGGTTTGGTTCAAGATCTAAATCCCAGCGCCAACTAAAATAAAAACGTGTAATCAGAGTGAAAGTGTAATTTTGAGGTTCAGACTTCTTTGGGATTGTCTCATACTTATGATACCTTGCTTGCACCTTCAGTGAAAAAAGAACTTTTGTATTTGTGGGACACATAACACTTGGGTTGGATACTGTCACACTGGAGTGACAGCAGCTCTTGCTCTGAAGTTGTCAGGATTTGGTTATACTGCCTGGGACCAGAACAAGAAATTTCACAGTTGTGTGCAATTAGGAAAACTCGAAATGTACCCTGTGTACACCTGAAGATTTCTGTGGGTATTAAGGAGAGATCACTGAAATTTTCTAATGGTATGGGAGCAGGGCTAAGGTAAAGAGAATGTCTCCAGGTGCAGTTATTATTATCACTGACTTCAGAAATGCCAAATCATAATGTGCCTGAAGTGTCATGGAAGGAGCTGACCAGATGTAGGTTAGATCAGTGGTCAAAGAAGCTGGCAGTGCTCTCATGTTCCTACAGGGAAGTATTTTGTACAGTGACATTGTAAAAGAATGTAGATGGAGAGTGTGCAGTCATGTGATGATGTGCTCTCGCACCCTCCCATTGCCCCCAGTACTTTTCTGTAATCCCACTCAAGTGACAAACATCAGTGGTGATCATAACAGACATGCCTTGTCATGTGGATTTGGTGAAGACAAAAAATAACACACAGTCGAGGGCTAATTCAAGCAGTGTGCCCATCTAACCACAGTGGAAGAAACTAGCAGATGTGGTATGTAAATAATACTGTAAGTCAACTATCTCTTACTCCACAGTGGACATCCCCAGGGCCCATTGACCTCTCTTGCATGGCAGTGGGCTGCATGCCAGCATGTCCCCTTAAGTAGGAACATCTTAAAACTCCCTGCTTTTCAGAGCTATTACTGAGCTATTGCATCCCACAGGATGTGTCAAGGTTCCTTATTCTTTCTCACTGCACCTCCTGCATCACATGGGTTGAAGTGGAGAAATGATAAGGCCTCTTGTACTTTTGCTTTTAATCAGGTAGACAGAGCACGTTTTTCTTTAAAACAGAAATCATGAATCTCAGCTCCAGAGGTTAAGTGCTTTTTCTCGTTTGCTGGATCAATAAACGTATGTTAACCAGCAGGCGGCAAAAGATCACCTCCTTTCAGAAGGAGTCATCGGCTTCGACATCACTGAGTATCAATGTTGTTACCTGCATCTCAAGATGCAAACTGTTGTCATGTCTCATCAGCCTGAAGAAGTTTGTATCAATATACCTGCATATCCTAATATTAAACACAGGAATCTGAATCCAGATAGCCCTCTGTTGTATAAGGAGGGGGGAAAAAGAGGGATATTATTTGCTTTTCTGTGAAGCAAAATTATGCAAGTAAAAGGTGCTAGGTCTTTTCTGTGTATAATTTATTATGCTTAGATAAGAATTTTTCTCAGTAGTCCAGATAGACTTAGAGGTAGAAGCTATAATTTTTTGGTTTAAACTTCATTGACTTTGGATTTTATTATAACTTTTAAACAACTGACTTCAAGCAGAATAGTGTATTTGTTTTCTTTCCTCTACATCTGAGCATTATAGATTTCTCACTAAGAAACTTCATTATGAATATTATTTTAATAGCCTCCATTACTTAATTAAATGCTTTATTTGAAAGGGTTGTATGTTTTTAGACATCATGAAGTCTAGGAGCAAGTGTATAAAGGTATACAGTTTCTAGATAAATTACAAATATTTTGTTATCTGAAAGGCCATTCACCTTTTTTTTGCCAGGAAGGTCTTGCTTTCTGCTTATCTTTATTTGAGGGTTAAAAACCAAACTCACAGTGGTGAATACTTTGCAAAAATAGATTCCTGCTCTTAGGAAGAAAGCACCGGACAACTGTAAGTTTGTTACTGCAAAAGCATTATAAATGCTACCGACTATTTCTCCATCTCTCTCTAGTCAGGTTATTTCATGGAATGAAGCTTGTATTGTTCTTTATGTATAGTCAGGCAGAAACGAAATTACCAAACTAGCTATGGTTTATGTCAGTGCTTTGAATCTGCTTGTGTCACTGTTCACTAACAGTGTAACAGTAGCCGCCAGATGCTCGAATAAACAAGTAGCAAAGAACAGATCATATGTTATTTCAGACTTGATTAGTTTACATTTATCTTCTTGCTAAAATCCTTTGGGCTTCATCTGTTTATATCTAAGTAAAGAAAAAGGAATTGACTGAGACAATGAGGCTTTGGGAGGTGGTTTGTTTAAAATCATAATTACTGCCAATACTGGTTTCATATTACTTAGATAAGATTAATTCGCTTTTCCTGAGGCCATTTACATTACAGGCTTGAGTCTGATGCCAAGCTTCTCAAAACCTGTCTCTAGTTTGCAGAAATGGCCCAGCATGTTATTTAAATTCAGCATGCTTCTTCGTGTCTGTGGTTATATCCCTATCAAATCACATCTAGCTAATGAAGACAGTTTCAAATCACAAATAACTTTCCTCTAGTGTTTGAAATACTCTATTTACAAAAATACTGAAGACATGGTGATAAACTCATTTTCCAGATAAAAGTTTATGAATTGTAGTACAGTTCACCACAGCTTAATTTACAAAAGAAACCATCATTACCTAAAAAACTCAATTTTCAGATTCTAAGCAGTCATACTGCATATTCAATTAGAAGAGTAAAAAATTAATCAATAACTTGAAATATAATACCTTATATAGTAAGATGATTCTGTCTAAAATTCCACAGTACCTGAAAAGGCTCTTGAGATTACATAATCATTTTACCTGAAGAGATCTCAGTTTAACAAGCTGCTTTACAGATAATTGAGTTTCAATTTTAATTATGATTTTCATCATTGTGCTTAGGATTAAAGAGCCAGGACCAAACTTAGCCACTTGCATATACTGAGGTCACTTCACTGTTTTGATGCCAGGAATTAACCTATGTATAGGAGGTTCGTCAGCATTTAAACCAGATTTCTGTCTCCACATTCAGGAATTTGTAAATATTTAAAAGGTAGCTTATTGTCTTTCACTGTTACCACTTCTTTCAATGCCGTAATGATTGAAGGTTAGAGCATTTTCAATATATTTTTAATGTACAACGTTTCTAATTTACATTTTTCCCTTTTTCATTTTGAAAGAGGGACTATCACTGGTTTTGGGATCCATACATTACTTAAAAATGGCTGCTTATTTTAAGTTTTTCTAGGTAAAATTTGTTTCACCTTGGGCCACACACACCTTTATCTTGAGCCCAAGAATTACATACAAACATACACACAAATATACATAATCTCTTTGCTGCATCCCTAATTTGCATGCTTTGATATAATGTGAAGTGAGGAATCTGTCAGTAGGCAGTCATCCCTCACATATTTTCCTTTATTTTGAGAAAGATCAAATTTTGTATTGGTTTTATTTTCCATCTATGAACATTCTCTTTTCTTTTGGTGATAAGTCCTATTTTTCTTATCTATTAATATTTCTCCAGTAAAAATTCTTTCTACATGAGCTACAAAGGTTTTCATGGCTGTATTAACAAAGATAACTTAGAAATAAGTATAGGCTGCCAGTTTAGTGGAAGTTAACCATAAGAAAAAAGAGCACATCTTTTCTTGTTATTTTTGAGATTCTTTGGACAATGCAGAAAAAGGAGCAATTTCAAACTCAATTCTCATCTTTTTTACTGAGGCAGCAATATGAATTCTTGTTGCAATAAGATTTTTGTAAGAGATGCATATCCTTTAGAGTATGCTAAGTTCAAAAAGGAAGCTCCTGAGAATGAAAATCTGTAAAGCAAATTATAGTTCTACATATGGAAGTTCCCTTATAAACATTGCTGTGTAATAATCCGCAAAACGTGAAAGGACTATGATTTTATTGCCTTCTACTATGAATTATAATAGAAATAAGATTTTAAAATGTACTATCTGGGTATAATTATGAGGTTTTCCACATCAAATATACCATTACTGTACCAGGTTTGGTCGATTTAGTATTTCAAGCCATGGAAAACTGTGCTAATAGTATATATGAGGCAGAAGCTACATGATACATCAACTTTTATTTATCTTAATATTCCACATTATGTACGATAACATTGTTCTCTAGTCAAATCCTCACAGACTGTGTCTTACTTTTGATCGTTTCCATAGTCTTCCTAGTTTTCAAAGAGAGAATTTAAAAAAAACAAAGTTTTTTTTTTGTTCCTACTTCTTCCTCTAGAACCTCCCAGCAATTCATCCTAATATATTCAGCAAAGTTTCCATGACAAACAATGTGTATAATTTCAGCCCCGAAGACTTGGAAAACGTTTGGTTTGAGTTTTTGTTAGTATGCTTTGTTTTAAATAAAACTTCTTTCTTCATCATGGACTTTTTCCTCTCCCATTTCAAAGTGGCTCAGTGAGGATCATCAGGGGATGACAGAGTAATCTCATATCTTAGCCACACAGACATTTGGAAAAAATAAAATACTTTTTGCCTATATCATTTAATAAGATAAATCCTTTAGTCCCTTCAGTTGTTTTCTTATCATAAATGAAAAGGCTTGTGTTCAGCAAAGTTCATCTGGCTTACATCACTACATTGGAAAAGCCTGTTTGAAGTGCAGTATCAGGTTTCCGGGGCCACTTGAGTTGCCTTAGGACAAAAAGTTTCTGCAATCCAAACAATCTTTAAAAAGGTAGTGTTATACATATGCTAAATAATGGATTGCTTCAAATTTGACAGAAATACGTCACACCATTATTTGGAGTGCTCTGAGGTGTGCCAGTGTCTTGTCTACCTTTGGTTTTCCTAAAGTAACACAGCTATTTGCCAAATTAACATTTCTGTAGTCATAGTATCTTTCTATAGTCACAGTATCTTTTCAGCTAGCTTGGGAAAGGACATGAGTCTTGCAGAAAAAGACAGTTCTCTTTTATGAGTGCATTACCCATACACTTGTATAAATATACTGCTTCCTTCTAGCTCAGTTACATCAGCAGCATGCACATCATCTTCCCACATAGAGGTTATTTACTTACTGTTGTTGATGTTCTCTGCCATTCCCTAATTTAGTATTTAAATTCCTAGCTCTAAATGTGGCAGAGTTTCAGTTGTATTGGCAGAGCCAAACCTAAACCAAACCAAAACAAAGAAAAAGAACCCTGCAGGATTCAATTAGTTTTTTCCCAGATGCTGCAGTTTGTCTCACACACCGTTAAAAATCTGCTCAGCTCATTGAGTATAACTGGCACTGTCTTGTCGAAGATGAAGGTAAGATTCAGTTATGCAGAAACTTTATGCTCTGCTACATAGGATTGCATGGGTCATTTCTTATCCATATGTATTATTTCAGCACCTGGGGAAAATGTGAAAGAATGGACTGCATAGGCTGCAGCCTAGGATGACAAAATGATAAAATCAGAGATTGGTTTTAAAAGAAAGAGGATTAAAAAAATGAAAATGTAGTTTCAACCTATGGGAACCAGAAACTACAAGCATCTTCCTTAAATAAAAGAAAGAGGCTGAAGCGATTATCATTTCATTTATTGGAAACACAGCTAAATCGCACTGCTGGCTCTTATTGATTCCTTGAAGAAGTACCACTAAAAGTTGTTTACAGGTGGTATGAGGTCTTCTCTTCCACTGACTATGGAACAACTGGAGAGACCTGCAAAGTTACACAGCTTCCTCTAGAAGATCACAAAATGAATGAGTTGGCTTTAGGTAAAATGTGTGTGTGTTTTTGTGCGTGTGCATGTGTGCTTCAGTGAGATATCCACAAGAAACTGGACAGTTAACTCTTTAAATGTAAGGAAGGCAAAGATCTAAGGATCATTTCAAATTCCTAGTTTAAATTTTCAAGAGTATTAAAGGAATCTAAAAATATACACTTTTAAACCTGGTGCACAATTCTTGGACTTTCGAAATATTTCTAGCTAGCAAGTTTCTTTAAAGAGAGTTATAGGTCTTCTGTTCATTTGGCGATTCTGGTGAGCTGAAAAATGCATTGCGTGGTTTTACCACACAGCTCATGTCCCAGTCAGATGTTGTTGCATCTGCAAGTTTTAAATCCCAGCTGACTACTAGAAGGTATGGGCATTGACCTGAAAAAACAAGCAACCATATTCCAGATAAAGAGATTTTAATAAAAAAATTAAATGCCTGGAACATGACCTTATTGGTAAGAACTTTATCATCAAACCAATATCACACTGAGTTTATATATTCAAATAAAAGCAAGAATTGACAGCCTGGCAATTCATGAGCACAGAGGAGACAAGAAGGCTTCCAAACTCCTCCAGACCTAGGACGCCCATGTGTACTGAGAAGCTTCGTGAGGAGAATATATCCTTTTGAATATATCTCCATAATCTCACTTTGATGGTATCAAGTATGACTGTTTTGGATTGCTTCAAATAAGTCTCTGCCAACATTCTGTTTACAAATATCTCAAATCTAAGGAAGATTTAAAGACATGTGGGCATAAGTTTGTTCTGTAGCCTGAAATGAGAGCCAGAATCCAAATGCCACCAGTTAGGGAGCTTTTTTACCTAACTCCAGTTAAACATAGGCGGCTGCTTATGTCCTCCTGAAATCTATATTTATACCACCCTTAAAGAGGACCTGTAAGAAAGCTGCCTCCCACTCACCTTCCATCTGCAGAGCCATAATGCAGATACTGAAAGCTGTCTCCTGTGAGACTCATTGACATACTTGCAGCCACAGGACATTAAAAATGCAGCAATAACTCTGGCTATTACTGTTTGGCCTGGCATAAGGGCAAAGTGTGATGCTGTTTTCAGCATTCATACCCATGAATTAGTTTAGGGAAGAGAGCCATAAGACTATAAACCATGATGATACTAGCTAAACCTCCACAAGCAGAATGAGTTTGGGTGTTGGGGAGATCATAAGATCAGAAACAGAGATTTTCCAGTGGCTACTAGGACCTGAGAATTCAAAGACTGATCAGAACTTATGTGTCAGAAGGAGAGAGGCTGTTACTTGCTTCCCAAATCCTTGCCTAGGAAGAGAAGAATTGTTACTGGACAGCAGCTGGGAACCATCATTGCTTTTATTTTTTAAAAATAGCCAAACAGTAGCTGGCAAAAAACAATCTTTATCAAATAGGCTAGACTGATACAACATGATTCAAACTCTTAACTACTAGACTGCAGATGACTGAGCTTGTTAAATCTCAGTTTGGCAATGTCATGAGTAAGAAGGTCTAGAAAACCATAGGTCTCTTTAAATTAAAATAAATTCTGAAATAATTCTGTAAAGAAAGACCAAAGATGTACTGATGAATACTTTATTTTCATCCATAGTTCATATGGAAAAGAGGTTTTTTAAAAATTGTATATTGTCTGTATAAGATCTTACATTACTATATTTCAGTTGCGTTATTTTTCATCTGATTCTCTGTTTAAAGTAAATATCAGTGTATGTTCTTGTCTTTAGTGCCAGTTCAGGGCTAACATGATTTTTTTCACTTGCTATGAAAACAGGTTTTTCTCATAAGCAATTTTGTTTGTTTGCTTGAAGGAAGTCCTTGACTTGCTAGACATGTGTAAAGCTGACATTTTTATGATAAGGTAGGAAGTCAGTCTGATGATTTTTAGTGATTAATTTTCAACCTAGAAAAATTCAATTTCCTGCTTTCAGCAAGTTTGCATTTATTGAATGTTAATAGTTGAAACTCTGTAAACAAAGTAGGATTGGTTCAGGACTTTACTTTCAACTAGCTGTGGTAGAAATTTTGCTTTTCTGACATTATAGGCTTGAACAAACTCAATAACCTCTTGCCCAACCTCTGTCTAAATTCCTGTCACTAAACTCCTGCCTGAATGTACCGTATTTTATAGTAAGATCATACCCAATGCAAAGCTTATTCTTATTTTTGTTTAATAATAGTGCTCAGAATCACTGGTAATGGAGTAAAACCTCATTTCATTTATGTCTAGACAAATAGAAAAAAGGTAGTTTTTTTTCTGTCTCCTAGAAAGATTATTCCCCTAATTGTGTGTCTTTATATTGAACACTGGCTGAATTTTTGGTCCTTCCTAGTTTAAAAAAGAACTGTTCAGCCTGGAAAAGGACAGGGGGATAGATGTTTATAAAACCATAAATCAAGTACAGATCAACAATTTATTGCTTCTTTGAATAAAAGAACGAGGGAGAAATGAAAGTAAAAATTGACAGCCTGAAAGTGGGAAACTGAGGTTGTAATGTTTGTAGTTAGTCTTTGACTGATACAAGAATTTGCAGATTATAAAAATTGCAAAATAATCTGGACATATTTCTGAGAAAAAAAAATCATCTAGGGTTGCTAAACACGAGGGTGACTAACTGTAAGGGCTGTGACACACCACGTAATTTGTGGAATTCCCAACTCACCAACTACTGTGAGGGGGATTGAAGAAAATACTGCTACAGCCTATTTACTCTTCTCTGGGCACCTATTATCACATTCTCCTCTTGGAAACAGTACAGTTGGCCAGATGGACCTTTTTCTTCTGATTTAGAATAGCTGTCCTTTTATCTTATTTTCCACATATATTATGGTATATTATCATATTGGAATAGTTGTTTTAGTACTAAGAGATTGTATTTATTGAAATCAAATCCTGTGTTTAGAATAACCTTATTACAGTAACTAGGCTGTTTGTCATGGCACCTATCTAGCCATGGATATCTGTAATAATCATAGGTCTTTTCTCGCACCTGAACTGAAGTAATTTAAGTCAAAGAGTCCCTTCTACAACCTAAATGCTTTATTATGGAGGAAGAGAAAGATTAGGGAGTAGTGATTCTAACATCATGTGAAAATTCTTTATTTCCATATACAATTAATATATATTTTCTCAAAAATAAATATTAAATTGGCACACGTGGTCTTAGTGGAAATCCTTTTAAATTCATGTACAGCGATGTTAGCAAGTTTCTTGTGGCTTGTTGGTTTGCAGAAATTTGAGGATTTTCCAGATATGACTGCATTTGTTCCATCTATTTGCAGTAATATTGCCTCATATCGTAATGAAGATAATTAATCACATTGGAAAAGTAAAGCCAAAAGAAAAAGCGTCTCTGCGTTTGCCTGTATGTTATCCTCTCAGGACGACTTCATTTGCGTATACATCAATATATCCATCCACCTACAGCAGAATAGTCATAAATACTCAGCCAAAAATCATAATGCAAGCAGGAAGGAAACATGAAATTCCAAGAGAAAGACTTTTTTTTCCCTAGACCTGTATCCATTTTTGGCACTGACTAAATTTATTTATGGCCCTCTGAGCCATGCTACTCCTGCACTAGGATCTTGTGAAAATCTTGCCATTTGTGTTGTGTTATCTTCACATTTGATGTGGCTAATATGACATTAAAAAACCCTTTAATCGTTTACTGCCTGGAAAGGTTCTGTACAGCCAAAAGATGAAGCAAAGATAGCCAGAGAAATGAGAGATGAATATGAACTCTCCCTTTGTGCCTTCAACACTGTCCTCTTTCAAAAACTATTTTAACTCATCCCATATTTGAAGAAAGTCATTCTGAAATTCTTGTTACAGCCCAAATAAGGAGAAATCCCTAATGACAGTATGTGATTTTTGGCAGAATCTTCTACTTTTCTGTTACAGAAACCAGCTCAGGGGTTGAGTTTTTTTTTTGTCTGAGTGCTTTGCTTTTGTTCTTTTTTTAAATTACTTTGGAGTTCTGAGAAGGAGCTAAGTGATGTAAGAGCAAATGATAGAAATTTGAACTTTAAAACAAACACGAAAAGTCCCAGTCTTGATCTCATTTTCTCTCTTGTTCCTGCTCTACAAGTAACTGTGAGTCAAAGAAAGGAGTCCATAGGAGTACAAGAAAAAATGTGAACTATACTGTTGATTCTCTAAATAACCAAGGTAAAGTATTATTTGACACTCTCTGGAAAATAAGCATGAGTTTATCTTTGAATTTTGAGGCTAAAATCACCAGTCCAACCTAGACCTCTCCTACCATTCTGATGATATTCTGGCCATAAAATGCTTTCAGAATTAGTCCGGTAGTACAGAAATTTTATTCTGGCATAAAATGTGGCAGAACTAGCTTTGGCACCACCAGACAATGTTTCCCCAATCATGCTGGAGGAAAAATGACATATATGCAACATAAACTCAGAATTCATGAGCTCCAGGTTAAATGTGTTGGCCAGTGAGATCACCTAACTTGAAAAGTTGTGCAGCTGGCAGTACAAGCCCTATACACGAGCTATATTTTTTTAATGCTAATGGCATTCTTGAATGGGTATGGTTATGGTTTAGGAAATCCAGAATGCTTGTGCTTTAACCAGAACTAACCAAAATATGAATATTGTACAGATATTCTACATATTCTGAAGAATAGTTTGCAAGTTGAGCTGGAAATTCATATATATATGTTTAAATGTATGTTTCCATGCATGCATACATTTATAGAAAAACAAAAAATAATATTTAGCACAGGAAAAGGAAATGGATCTAGGTAATGAATTACCAAATGTGTAATGAAATGTACCGGAATATATACTGCACAGGAGATAATTACAGCTAACAATTAGGTTTAAATTAAAGCTGGTGAGTAACTAGATATCATTATACTGATGTCTTAATGCTTGCGTACTTAGCACTTTCCTGTTTGCTGTATTATCTGAATAAATGAAATCAACATTACGATTTTGGTCTGAAGTATAGCTACTGGCTTCAGGATCTAGGTTGTCCGTATTAAAATGTGGACTTTTGCACAATATCTAACGAAAGGTAGAGGAATATTCAATAAGAGGACAGAAAATAGTAGCGGATTGTTATGATGATCCCTCCCACACATACACTATTCTCCAATGTAAAGTCGGTGCACTTAGCACACATAATTCACTCCACGACTTACAGCATCATACAATATGAAAGGTACCTCCAGAGATCACCAAGTCCAACCTCCCACTCAAAGCAGGGTCAATCAAAGGAGGCTTCTCATGGTCCTGTCCAGCTGAATTCTGAATAATTCCAAAGATGGAGATTTGAATTCTTTTAAAGGCTGACTACCTTTTGGGGAGAGGGGGGAAATCCTAATATATCCTAATATCCTCTCATGTTATCACTTTTCACCCCTGAGAAAAGTTTGTTCTTTCATTGTATAGTTGTAGACAGCTGTAAGATCTCCCCTGAACCTTCTCTTAAGTTTGGACAAAGACATCTCCCTTGGACTTCCCTTGTGTATCATAAGCTTCAGGCCCCTGACTATCCTTACAGTCCTGTATCCTTCTCTTCAAGACTTTGTGTGTCTTGTAGGGATTGAGAATATTTTCTAGCCCCCAAGACTGTGTATGTTCCCTGACACCATCATTACAAAACATGAAGACAAGACATGGACATAACTCTCATCTCTCCCTCCCTCTTTCTGCAGTATAGAACCTGGACATGCAAGTCAGAAGGAAATTATGTGTGTTTCAGCAAGGTCGTATTTAAGGTCTCATGATGGAGAACAGCTGCATCACAGAATCATTTGACTCAAATTTCTGACATAGGCCATTTATTTTGTCAAGGCAACCTCTGAAGTTTAATTTTCCTTCTATTAACTATACTATTTGTATAATACTTATGCCCAAAGTACACATTTAATGTAAGAATGTAAAATGTTTTGTTTGCATTAACACTGAGGACATCAGTGGTGGGGTTTTTACGACTGACACTAAGAACTTGGAGGTCTATTTATTAAGAAATTCAAGATTTAGCCAAAGCATGCTGCACTACAATTTACTCACGAATAGCTCATAATTCAGTACCTGATGAAATCATATTGAAGATTTTTGTACATCTCTAAATTCAGATACTTTGCTGTGGGTAGCACTCAGATATTTTGCAGAACAGATACTAAACTGTCAGGTCTAATTTACTTTTTGTCATTTTGTTCCATATCATGCTTATTTGTCTTAAAAAGTACTCAAATTGCATGGAAACCTTTTGAAAGCAAATTCTTTTGCCCTAATAAAAAATGATGAGAGGTATCATCTGTCAGTGAGAGGCTTTAAAATGCTTTCTGGTGCTTTTACAAAGTATGCCATTTTTCAGTCAGGTTTGTTTCTTTCTAAGTAAAGAAAAGTTGGTCCATTTGCCCCAGTAGGAATTACTAATTTGGGATACTAATCTGTGCCTGTTGAAACCTTCTAAGTATTTTTGGTAAAAAATACATGGCCATGGTTAGGGGACCATAAAGATTAGGTATCTTTTTGCATTTGCAAAAATGAGGTGTTCAGAGGATTCTCTTGGTCTTCATGTGTGAACAAGTGAGAGTAATTATTTTATAGATTTAAGATTTCTATCATCAGGTATCTTACTTTAGCTCCAACCCAGATCCCACAGTAGCATCACTAGGTCTGGCATCCTGGGGCAATAAAGACCAGTCCTATAATCTACAAACTTTAGGATCTTTCTAACCATCTCTGAGATATTCCTCAGTTTTAAAGAAGCAAGAGCCATAGCTTGCTCTTCTGTTTCTGAGAAGCTTTGTTCCACTTACTCAATCTCTCATGAGAAAAAGCCACGAGAAAATTCAGCACTGTGAAATACGTATTGGTGACGGGTAAAATCAAGAGCAATTAATTGATTCTTGGTGAAATCCAGCAGGATGCAGAAAGTGTGAGGTACTTACTCAAACAGAATAAAGGGATTCCAAAACCTCTGCAGGATGATGTCTATAGCACTGCATTTTTTTAGATAGAAGTCAGTGCTTCTGGGGAGTCTATTGGCACTTTGGTGAATACTCAAAGTGTAGAGTGGAGTAGGGTACCATTCAGTGTAGACATTTATGTTACCACCTGACATCACATCCAGGAGTATTTTCTGAAGAAACTGAACACAGACTAGGGCCAGAGATCTAAGAGTTGGTGATCTGGGCCAAACCAGAAAGTTTACCTTCTGCTTCTGCCTATGTCTAATACAGACAGTCAAGGATCACCACCTTTCCCTTCATCTGTTTCCTCTTCTAAAAATAAACTATATTGTTGCCACCTCCTGGCCGAAACACAAGATATTCTTGAGAGATGTGAAAAGGTTAGCCCTTTTCTGGATGGCAGAATGTTACATCATGACAGAAATCCTTCAGATGCAGATGTTCAGTCAAGGATATTGGAATCATGCTATAGGATATCCCTCAAAATTTTAAAAAAAAGAAAAGATATTTAAGAAAGGTCCTAATTGCAAGGAACCCTTTGAAGCAGATGAAGAAACTACATGCATATAAAGCTGAGCTAATCTATATGTGTATGTATATGTATATGTGTATTCATAAACAGAATTTTTTACAGCTATAAAACACGTTGCATGAAATGGGCTGCTGTGGAAAAATTCTCTTTCTGTGTATGTTCTGCCAAAGAATAAGTAGATTTATGTGCACGTTTGTTTGTGCATGGGCTGCTCCCATTCTCGCTTCTCTCATTTTGGCATTTTTCCCAGAGAAGCAGGACCCATTGCCCACTAAGCATCCAGGAAATCGTAAGAAGTTGGCACCAGCTGAATCACAGCATTCCTCTTCCTCACGTAACTGCCAATAAAGCCATTGGCAAGTTAACAAACATCTGAAGATGAGTTCAAGATTCATAAAAATACTCATGACATTCAGATGAAGTAAATTAATGGAATTTGTTGGAAAAAAATCTAGACATATTTTATATCAGATAACCACAGAAAGGAAACAATGGATAAAAGGCTGCCTAATATAATATGGAAAGAAGCAGAAATTCCTTTGTACAACTAACAGTATAATCACATAGGTCAACCTAATTGTCCACATCTTCAAAGAATGATCTCAGTATCATTTTCTGTCATAAAAAATACTCTGGCACCATTCTGTCAAATGGGAAACTGATCTGGGTCCAAGTTTACCATCATGTACAGTTTTCTACTGCTTTGTAGCAATGAGTCATATTTTATTTTCTTTCACTGTAACTTCTTCCCTGGCATATTAGCCTTGAATTTTCTTACTTTCAGTTATGTGCTGAATAAGATCACCAAAGACTGGCAACCAGGTGAATAATACTCACCAATTTACTTAAAAAAAAGAAGCCATGTCATGTGTCATAGACACAAAGCTAATTCTTCAAATACCTACAGTATTCAAATATCTGCTTCATAATCCTTGCAATAACATAAAAGCAGAAATGTTCAGAGGATGATTTTTATGTGTATCACAGTGAAGCTATCCACAAAAACCTTCTTATTCTCAGAGTAACATACACAAAGGTATGTACATATTTGAAATTCCAAATTATGTTACTTGTCATCTGTCCACTTTTTTCCTAACACAGAGAAGATATGATAGAATATAGTTTTATATTTCCTTCAGGGGACATAAGCCACATATTTTAAAGTATGTATGGCTATTTATTCCCACCTGGCTTATTTTCTCTTCCAGTTAACTTGGACTAGTGCTGTCAAGTTTCAGAGGTGTGACTGTGTGTTTCTATCAGAAGGCTGATTCTTATGTCTTATCTAAATAACATAGGGTAACTTCTGCCCAAGGTCTTCCCACCATAAAACATATAACATATGTAATATCTAAACATCAAATACCTGGTCCCAAATCGGATGCCTAGTTGCCCCAAGTTCTGTTCAGTGAGGAGAAAGAGATAGATTCAGAGCATGATTCAGATCTCATGTCCAGCAAACTGCCATCTGAAACTGCTAATTTGTCTCCATTAACAATGCAGACAGCCTACAGCAATCACGCTCTTAATTTAGTCATGTACATTAAAGCAGCTAAATAGAATGAATCTGGGCCATGCTGTCGGTGTGCAGGTAGCCCTGAAGTCACTGTCATTTGTACATGGTTCCCTACGTACTTCATTAATGTTGTTATATTTACCAGGGCACATTTGAAATTTCACCCTTTAAATCAGGAATCCATGTCAAAAAAGAGAGAGCATATTGCTCACTTATAAACATGGGACTTGTAAGCAAACAAATTCATAGCAAATAGCTCATAAATAAATCACTGTATGATTACACTTGTGAGTACAATGAAAGAAAATGAATGTAACTACATAACGTTGTGCTCAAAGGACATTCATACTTGTATGGATTTTTTTTTTATCTGATTAGAGAGTAACACACACCATTATGCTAGCTTACGTGAGCTCTAGCTTTTTTACAGCTGATCAAGTAAGAGCAAAATCTAAACCCCAGTATTTATATATTAATGTACTTGACAGCTTCACAGTCTTATGGACTAAAACATTTACTGCTGCCTTAAAATATATATAAGCCATGGAGAGATGATGCAAGGTCAAAGAAGCACAAAATTCAGGTTGCATGCCTCTCTGTTTATCACAATATGTCATAACAGCAGCTGGTTATTAGTAAGACTTGTTTTGAATTTATACTGATTGATCCATATGTCGATGAAACGTATAAACCTCTCACCAATGTGTTTATAAGGCTGTATAAATGC
>NW_009709838.1:223-5003 GCF_000703405.1 Apaloderma vittatum | reverse complement strand
ATTTCCTGCTGCTGCTTGTCTAGTGCCTCTCCTAATGTGCCAATGGATTAAATCAGTCAGTTCTGCATATAGCAACAGCCTTACTGCAATTATTTTAAGTATCATTTTAGAGTAAGATGAAAAATCTTACAGGATCTACGAGTAATAAAGCCAAGGAGCATTTCTGATAATCGTGAAAGTGTGTGACTATCACAGAAAACACCTTGACATTCTGTCATGGATTCCTCCTGTGTGCTAATAATGTTTAGATAAATATTCCACAGGGGCTCACCTGGTTGTGTATGAGGTTTTGTTTAGCTCTTCATTCAGTCACATGCCATTTGGAAGAGTTGCTTCTGAGTATTGCTTTGTATTTCAGTCTAAAAGGAAAAAAAAAACAAGAAAAATTTCTTCAAATACATCAATGAGAAAAGGAAGAGTAGGGAAAAATTTGGTCCACTGCTAAATGCGGAGGGAGATATGATAACAAAGGACACAGAGATGGCAGAATTACTGAATGCCTTCTTTGCCTCAGTCTTTACTCCTGAGGCCAGCTCTTAGGAATTTCAGTCACTGGGAAAAAGGGAGCAAAAATGGAGTGAGGATGGCTCTCCACTAGTCAGTGAGAATTTGGTTAGAGAACTATTACAAAAAATGAAAACACAGAAATCCATGGGCCCTGACGGGGTGCATCAATGTGTGCTGAGAGAGTTGGCTGATGATGTGGCTGAGCTGCTCTCCATCGTCTTTGAAAAATCATGGGGAATGGGAGAGGTGCCTGAGGACTGCAAAAAAGCCAATATCACTCCAGTCTTCAAAAAGGGCAAGAAGGAGGACCCTGGCAACTACAGGCCAGTCAGCCTCACCTCCATCCCTGGGAAGGTGATGGAGCGGCTCATTCTGAAGGCCATCACTAATCAATTGGAAGAAAAGAAGGTTATCAGAAATAGCCAACATGGATTTACCAAGGGGAAATCTTGCCTGACTAATCTGATATCCTTCTATGAAGGCATGATCAAATGGGCTGATGAAGAGAGAGCAGTGGATGTTATATACCTTGACTTCAGTAAGGCTTTCGATACTGTCCCCCATCACAACCTCATAGGTAAACTCAAGAAATGTGGGACAGATAACAGGACTGTGAGGTGGATTGCAAAGTCACTCAGCAACAGAGTTCAGAGAGTTCTGTTCAGTAGCACAGAGTCAAGTGGGAGGTCTGTGGCCAGTGGTGATCCCCAGGGATCAGTACTGGGTCCAGTTTCGTTCAATATCTTCATCAACGACCTGGATGAGGGGATAGAATGGTCTGGTTTCCCTATAGAGATATGCTCCTTCCCATATTTTCAACCACCACAAGGACAAGCATATCACAACTCCCTTTCATTCCCAAGTTCCTTCAGTTCAGATTCCAGATACCTTGAGTATAACAACATTCTTGGCTGATTTGTCCCCTTCTCTTCCAACACCTGCACCTCAAATTCCTATACCCCAAGATACTTACACTCCCGCTGTAGCTGTGATAGACACTCTGTCCTTGTCTCCTGTTCATTTTCTCAGTCAGATTCCTGTATCTATAGCCAGTATCCTGTATCTATAGCTCCCCACAGTCCACGTCCCTTTACCCCACTATTCCAGTGCCTTCACATACAATAACAGAAATCTGTCCAGCAAACCTGAGCTTCAAGTGCATCCACAGCAATCTATTCCACATAAATTAACTTGGCTTATTCCTGTATACAGAGAAGAGGTAGTCAGGAGGAGAACCTTACACAGTTGACAGCTACAATACGCAGACTACGAACTGCAGTCAAACTTTGGCCTCATTTGCCTCCTCTCTCCCCACTTTTTTTCTTTGGCTCATAACAAATGTTACTTTCTCCATGTGGTTGCCCAGGAAGAGAATGGAAAGACAGAGGCTGGTTGGACTTCTTTTACTGCTTTCTTCACTTTCTCATATTAATAGATTCCTGATCCTCTCCAAGTCTTCTGTTTTTAGAATTGGTATGAACTCACCTTTGGACTACTATAATATCTCTGTAGTCTTAGGAAAGACATTTCATGTACCTTTGTGTCTGTTTTTCTTCTCACACTTTAGGCTGTTAGCACTTTAGACAGATGACATCTTTTAAGACAGACTTGCTCTATTCTATATTTTTGGAACAATAGGCTTCCGGTCCCGTACCAGTAGTTAAGTGAAATACAAATAATAATGTTGATATTTTCACCCTATTTTTGAATAATCTAATTGCAGATGAACATGAAAATGGTTGGTTTCTGCTTTCTTACTTTATTCCTAGGGCTTATATGAACACCAGAAAAATTTCTCTGCTTTAACTGCATAAAAGATCCTTCAGAAGCTTTCAGCAAATCCACTTTCCTTTTTTTTCCATGGATGCCTTAGTCCCCCACATCCTTTTGTTCACTACTAAAAAAATGTGAAGGCCAGCTTCTTACTTTATGGAAAATGAGAAAGGGAAGTGTCTCTTTTGTACTTAGAAAAACACTTGCAGAGGTGAGTGGAGAGTAGCAGTATTTGTGGCTACTGCAAGTTGGAAATGTCTAGGGAGACATACTGAGAGGACAAAGTCAGTTAGAGTGCTATAAGCAGCAGGTCCAAAAAGCAACAGGAGGTTTCATGTGCAACAGAGCTCACTCTGATAACTAGCTATCTAATGAAGCAGTTGAGAACACAATAGTTATTTTTCGTCCTCCCAGGAATTTTCTACTTTCTGATTCTATTCAAGTGTCAAGCTAATATGAGGGAGAGTTTCCAGTGGCTGAATTGATATAGGGTTGGAAAGGACATCAAAAGAAAACAAAATTGTATTTCTATAGAGTAAAAATTCTGATTTGGCTCACACTAATTAAATTTTTTATAAATACACACAGATAGTTTTTTTTCTTTAAGTGGAATATTAAAGGCATTGTAGGATCTTGCCTTTATTTCTTAGGGTATTGTTATCCTGAATGTTATACTCAGCATTCTCCACTGACAGGAAAAGTGTTATTCCTTTCAAAATGCTGAAAAACAGTACTCATTGCTGACTTCTGATAACAGTAATAGGATGCTGTAGCATTTATAATGAACTGCTACATATTACAACTGAGAGTGTGCTGTGTGAACGCACACATAATTAGAAAAAAAGCGTATCTGAAGTACATATCTTTGAATGATCTGGTAGGAACTGTAAAGCTGTATTTTTTTCCAGTGTACTGCATGGAAATGGGTAATTCCTGTGGCATTATCCATTTCCTGTACTGTATGCATTGAATCAGAAGAGAATGCTACTCTTTCTTCTCAGTCAAAACATATCAGAACAACACCTCAGTGTGCAAGAGAGTTTTGTAGCTTCTCTTCCATTAGGATGCACCAATACCTTACATGAGACCCTCTCAGTGCATCTGGAGCAAGCCTTCACTATCATACAGAAGAATGTCACATGTTCAGTTTGATTGGCTGCTGAAAGGATGTACATGAATATATCATATCATATGCCCAGGTGAAAATAGCAGAGAAGTAAATACTGATAAATGCTTACCTGTAATACTTCAGTGATAATGAGGATGAAAAAAGGCATTATAATGTCTCGATTCTGCATTCCTGTAGAGCTCAAGAAGGTTTTTGATCAGCAGTGTTAAGAAGTCATGTCATAGAATCATAGAATGGCCTAGGTTGGAAATGACCTTAGAAATCATCTAATCCGATCTCCCTGCCATGGGCAGGGAAATCTGGGAATGGGAACATGGTATCTGACTGCCTTTAGGGATTAAAAATGCAGTTTTGTAATCAGGTAAATCCAAACTTCAAAGTTACATATATCTGGGGGAAAATGTATCTAATTTGCATTTAGGAAAGTTGGTGCATGAAAATCTTGTTATCTTAATAATGATTTTACCTTATTCTTTGCTTCCATTGTTAAAAGGAAAGCAGTAGCTTCCTTAACAAATACTATTTGAGCTGATTTAATTTCCTGACTATATATGAACTCCTGGTGGGGAACTTGAAGTCCAGATCTCTGTATACTAATGCTACTGCACCATATGTATTAACCAAAGTCCCATATACAGGAGAACTCTATCCCAGACCAGGTGTGGTCTCTAAATGTAACTGTGATGGTAGAGTGGTTCAAAGCAAAGGTCTAGGCGGGTCAGGAGTCTCATAGTTCTAAGAAACACGTCCATTACAATATTTAAGCATGTGCTAAATTGTATCAGTTGAGACTTAAGACTCTATTTGGATGAAAAAAGTTTGCAAACAGTAAAGTTACAGAACAGGAAACTCCTAGACAGATGCATGCCATTTGAAATAACTTTTATGATATTTTATCTGTCTTGAACAAAGTCCTCTTGTCTGACTCCCTCTCTCATTAATTTACTTTCCTGTCTTTTTAAAGTGTCTTTATTATTAGCTTCCCCTTTTTTATTATTAGCTTTCCCTTTTTCCTAGAATAGTACGATCTCCATCAGGTTCAAGATCTGGCCAAGCCAGACGCTCTAAAGAGCAAAGCCCGATGGTTTCCCTAGCAATAGGAAATGTTTTAAACCTCAGAGTGCAAACATTCACTCACACACAATACATTTTCCTTCAATATAGTGGCTGGCACATACTGTCGCCTCTGGCAGGGAATCAGGCATTTGTTTCTGCAGTGAATTGCACAGATGAAATGAAAAAGCATGAGCAAAATTCGCCATGTAGTGTAAAAGTATACAGGAAAGTTCAGCACTATTCAGATTCTTTGGCACCTACTCTGAATATTGTCATTCCTTGAAATAGTCCTCTCTGAGCTCTGCCATGGCAGCC
>NW_009709838.1:0-213 GCF_000703405.1 Apaloderma vittatum | reverse complement strand
TATCACATGCCTGGAACAAGCCTGGCCCTCCCAGGGCCCCGGTTCATGAGCCCCAAGCCAATGCCAGCTGCTTTTCATTAAAAAAATAAATGGGGTGCATGCCTAACACTGAGCAGCTAATGGGTGATGTCTGTTCCTGCTCCAGTCCTAAGGAAATACCTTGTACGGTCCTTTCCGTCCTCAGGGCACCTCTCAACAGGAGGTCTGGAAGGC
>NW_009709837.1:0-1192 GCF_000703405.1 Apaloderma vittatum | reverse complement strand
AGTCACAAGTTATAAACCATAATAGCTTTCTTGCTTATGAGCTATATGTAGATCAAACAGAGAGTCACAAGTTATAAACCATAATAGCTTTCTTGCTTATGAGCTATATGTAGATCAAACAGAGTTGAGCATTTTTCATCTTGTTGAATGTGTATTTTGTCAACACGTTTCATCTACAGTTTCTCAGTTCTTCGTAACTACTGCTGCCTGACGTATGTACTGTTCCCTCCTTCAATTCAGTGAATGGTGCCTCTGATTTGATCTGTACTACCCTCGTTCACACTGTCTGCTTAGACACAATGCGTATTGTATAAATTCTATAACACATATGGATACCTAAGTTTACAATACTTTTCTCTTTCTTTGAACATTTGCTTTGTGAATCAGGTTCAAAACAAAAGTCTGTGAACACCGTTGAGAGACATTTTGAATCTTAAAGGAAAAGATACGTAGTTTTTGATCAAATTAATACTAGTGGTCATATTTTTATTATCTAACTTCCTTTTGGGTTTTTTGGCTTCTATAAATGCATGTTTCATGTAATCTTCATATTTCTCTGTGTTATTTCTCGCATGTAAAAATCTACAGTTTTTTTGTATGTGCTTCAGGCTTCTGTCCTTCCTTCTCCTTAACTACTCTCTAACACATACCTACTGCAGAAGTTTCACAACAAGTGTTTGCCTGCACTCAAGTGTATTTTCCCAATTAGTTTGGGACTTCAGTTATCTGTTCTTTAGAATTTCTACAAACCATCTCCTACCCTGAATTCCAGTCTAGTTCTCACGGTAAAACCCTGTTGCCCTTCCCATCATATTCACTCTCTGCTTCTGCTCCAGGCTACCGTTCTCCTGTTCTTGTGCTCATGAAAACGAAGGTATTCCACACAGAAGGGACAAAATATTTTGCTGCAATGCACTGTCTTTATGAACAAATCTGGCATCATGTCATCTATTCCAAGCTTTAGAGCATTTTCTTTAGAACAGCTTTAGAAATTACTGTCAAGCTGCATTCTTTCTGCAACATTTTAGCCTAGGGAGACAGAGCATCCCCTGGTGAGACAGTTCGCGTTCTTCGTCAAAATGTTATCCAAGTTCAACTATCTAACAAGCCTGAGGAAAGCACCATTAAAGTCAATGACAAATTTTAAATAAGAAAAATAATTAAAATAAAATAAAATAAAACAAAATAAAAT
>NW_009709836.1:0-777 GCF_000703405.1 Apaloderma vittatum | reverse complement strand
CAACGGAAATGTACTCAATGTCACAGGAGACCAGAAATATTTCAAACGTGTTATAGACTTTGCTTTACAAAGGAGTTCTTACATCTTATAACTCATTTATATATGCATGTAGTGCAGGGCAATAGGAGTCATTCTGTGTGGTGAAAAGTTACTTTTCTATACATCCTTTATTTCAGTATCCATACTATAAGCTCTGCAAAAATCTTCCAATCTGCTGCTGTAGACCGAATATCCACTGCAGTGTGGAACATGTTTAGTCGTCCATCTGGGTGAAGGCATTGGACACCATTGGGGCTAGAAGATCTGCACCAGTGGTGCAGATCCTCCAGCAATAGCTGCAGCCTTGACTTTGCAATGAGTGACCACTATTCTGACTCCCTCCACGAACACCCTGTTCACCTCAATTTGGGTACAGCACTAACTGTTGCCACTTTCGCTCACCCTGTGCTCTGTGGGTAGCAATACTGCCTTCCCTGAGGGTTCTTATAGCCTGGTGGCCTGATCAGTGGTGAGTGTTGCCAGCTTCACCCATGGAACATCAGCAGTCCACCCAGGAGCTGCCAGCCCTTGACACAGGCTTGAAAGGCTTATATTTTCAATTTTACTCATCTAGCTGCAAATTCTTATTCACTCAGTCTTTTCAAGAGAAATAGGTACGTCTACAGTATTGTTTCCCTGTTTCCTATGACTGATAAAGAGGCAAACATAGTTTCTGTAGAAACGCACAAATACTGTTTAATAAGATAAACAAAAAATATCCATAACTATTTTCTGATT
>NW_009709835.1:0-511 GCF_000703405.1 Apaloderma vittatum | reverse complement strand
AGAGGAAGATGAGACTGATGAAAAAGCCCCTCTTTACACGGGGAATGTTTCCAGAAAAAGAAAGAGTGATGGGCAACCTTCAACCTCACCTCGAAAAAAGGCGAAGGTAACGTTTGTCTCAGTTCAATATAGAAAACACACTTATGCTTGCTTATTTTTTTAATTATTACCTTAAAATAGAGACTAAATTTAAAAGGAATCTTTAAAAATAGTTAGAAGAATATATATTGAAATAATATGCTTTAGCTCAAGATTTCAGAGTTTTTCTGATTCTTACAAAGCACACCAAACTGGGGCATATTTTACTATCGTAGTAAAAAGCAGCTCTTGTGCTCCCATCCTAAACTCCACCTATATTTTCCACTTTCAAGCCTTGTACTTGTCCCAGGTGTTCAATACCACAACAGATCTAAGATGAAGTTACCGAACTGCTTTGGCCCTCCTGGAGCTGTGCCTGGAGCACACTCGAAGTTCCTGATAAGGAAGGACAGAGTTAACGCTTTCTTCCCAT
>NW_009709834.1:26145-36550 GCF_000703405.1 Apaloderma vittatum | reverse complement strand
CCGGGTGCCTTTTGCAGCGATCTGACAGGGTTCTGCCTACACTGGGCCTGGCTGGGAAGGCACCGTTCTTTAGGGCAGCCTGTAGGGTGGTGTCTGTTCCTTTTGTGACCAGAACAGCACTGACAACACGCAGATGTTTTGGCTGCCGCCGAGCAGTGCTTTTGCGGCATTAAGGCCGCCTCTGTGTCTCACGCTGCCCCGCAGCGAGCGGGCGGGAGGGCAGGAGGCTGGAGGGGGACGCAGCCGGGACATCTGTGCAAACGGATCCAAGGGCTATTCCAGACCAAGGTAACGTCATGCTCAGCAGTGGCGCTGGGCGGGGAGCTGGTGGTGTGTCTGGACCGGGTTGGCAGCGCTGTGCACGGAGCTGCAGAGCACCGCGGGGCAGAGGCACTCTTCAGCCGGAGACCTGGAGAGTTTGCTGCCCAGGAAACGAAGGCTTCCTCTCAAACGCGTTGCTTCACACACCAGATGGAGGTTACACACTGGAATACAGCAACAGGAAGGGCTGCAGATCCAGGGGCTGATGAGTAGGATTCTGTGGAATCCTACTCATGGGTAGGCTGTGGACTCTTTGGATTACAACCTGTAAGAAACTGGGTACTTACAAGCAGGTCATGGAGTAGAGGACACGCCTTTTTTTCCTGGTTACTTAGAGTGACTAAAGGACTGCATCATGCTTAAACTAGGATGGAAGAGATGTTTAAAAAAAAAAATGGTGCACACTTTGTATGGGGAAATTTTCTTTGTTTTTAATTTACAGCAGAAAGAATATAAAGCATTCAGAAAACATTTTCCATATTTTAAGGGCAATTCAAAACATTTTGCATGGTTCCAGCAGCTGAGTTCTTCAACAGATCCATTGATTCAGTGATGCTTTACATGCACGGTTACAAAAATAAAACTTACAAAAGAGAAGACATCTATACTAGTTTTACATGCAAGTCTTGGGGACCCCCCATTGGGCACCAGCTATTGTGTGGAACTGCCATAAGCGTGCAACCAGAGAGGGGGTTCATGTTATATTCTGTATTTCTTTCACACAGTATTACTGCTGTCAAATGTGTTTCACAAAGGAGCAATTCCATTATCAGAAGACAGAAGATCTGGCTCCTGGCACTTGGGAATTCGAATTTTCCCGGAAAGCTGCACTTACTTATCTTCTGTGAAAATGTAAGTTCCACAACTAAGAAAAGGGTGAGCAGAATCACTTCACTGCGGCGGGAGTCTTTCCCATGCCCCAGTAACACACCAAAGGGTTATGGCCCGACACAACAAAGCACTTGGAAGCTGTACCTGGCTTCAAGCATGCAAGTAGTTCTGTTGCACCCGTGGAACTGCTTGCATGTTTAACAGCAAGTACATGCTTTAACGTTTGGCTGAAGCAGGATCTAGATTGGTAGATACACCACCAGGCCCATGGATCTGGAAGAGTAATTTGAAATAGCTCTGTATATTACTGAATCATGTTCTGTGAAGACAGAGAAGTTAAAACATTTCCACTGAGGTCACTACTCTTGTTAGGAAAAGGTCGATTTGATATTGTCACCTGTTGGTTAATGGAAGCAACATTTTGGTTTCAAAATGTCAGAGTTCTTCCAGTATTAATACAGAGCATTTCCAATTAATTCCAAAGGAGATTCTTCAGCATCTCCGGTTCTGTTTTTGCACGAGAGAAAAATTTAATGGTTAAGATCCCAATTCCATACAGTAAATCGAGGCTAAGAGGCTGCCCACAGGCACAGAGTGAGCGCCAGGCCATTCGTTTCTCTTCTTTCCCTTTTTTTTTTTTTTTTAAATTGAATCAGGTCATAAAGCAGCAGTTCAGAAATGTACAAGAGAATTCTGATAATGAGCTATAGCACATCTACTGTAATTCAATGCTGGCAGTGAAAAGAAGTAATTAAAAACAGGTACAATTATAGAAAAGGCACCAAGAGCACTGACCCCAGGTTTTTTTGCCACAATCTTTGTTTTTACTCTTCTTTTAAAGACACCAGTTTAAAAGCTTCTTATGTGTGAATATTTTTAGGCTTCACAACAAGCCTTGCGTTTGAACGTTGCAGTTGGTGGCCGGGATCAAGCAAGAACAACTATTCCAAAACTAACAATCTCAAATTTACACCAGTCCATTCAGAAATTTTAAACTGCCGTGAGCACAGCAAACACCCAGGAGCAGTTTCTGATCTCAGACACGTGTACGTAACCCACAGCAATGACACGGACGTCAGGAGTTTCTTCCCTTACATTCCTGTGTATTAAAGATCAGAATCCAGTTCCCATTGTCAAGAATTTATGACAGTTTTAAATTAGTCTTTCAATTTAAAAACATCTGATTTCTTTGGCTCCTCACTATGTGGAAATAGCAATATACCATGACACCCCTACAAGATCAGTTTGCATCTTTTTTTAAGTTTTACTTAATTTTTTAAATTTTTTGTGCAATTTTTATTACATTTTCTGACTTCCAGCAGGAGATATGAAAATGTGAAACATATTTTCTACTTTCGTACTATTTCTTTTTTTTTTCATTTTATGTTCATTCTAAGTGTTCTTTATTGAAGTGAGTGTATGGTGGTAAGCTAGATACGGTTCTTGTACTCTTATGATTATCTGCTCTGCAAAAGTAACTTAATTTTCTTAAGCAATATTAGCATTCACATTACTTGGCACCATTGGCAAAAAAAAGAAAAGACAGGGAAAAAAAAAGGAAGGAAGGAATAAATAAATTAAATCCAACCAAACCAAACTCCTGGTAGCCAAAATCAAATGTAAACATATCCTTTTTTTTTCTTTTTTTTTTTCTTTTTTTTTAAAGTAATGTTGCTCTGCCTTTTTTTCCTAAGTCTAAATACAGTAGCTCTTTTTTGCCATTTAGTCATGCTTTAGCAAAAATGTTCTTCTAAAGAACATTTAAAATAAAGTTTCTTATAGTGAAATAAAGTTTTTGTTTCATTTTACAGACCATAGCCACTAATGCTTTGCTTTGTTCATTTCTTTTTCTTGAGTTCATGCACATATCTCTTTGTTTTAGTATATACAATATGTACAAACAATACATCCACACTCTTCTCGTTCATTCAGACAAAACTATACAAATAATAATTTTATCTTGCCAAGTTATTGACCCTTTGTGAATAAAATATTTAGTAATTAATCAATATATTCCCTTTCAAATATTTTTTTTCTCATTTTCCATTTCTACCTTCTATATATACAGAAACTGCCCAGATTTTGATGAAGTAGCCAAAATAAGAAATTTACTGGCCAGAATGCAGCACCACTCTGATCTTTAGGTGGTATAAAATGTCCAGGCAACATATGTATGTGACTCTGCAAAATGACACGAGGTTTGACAAGGACTTAAGATAAAAAGCTACACGTTTTACAAATTATTTGAAGAACTTAATTAAAATAATAGTACATGAAAGTAAGGCTTGAAAATAAAGTGCTGAATATGAAAGTACATGACAATTGATATGTTTGCAGGTTCTAGTAAAAATACAAAAAAAACTTTTTAAAACTTGCTTAAGCTGCTCTCTCTGTTCCTCATGCATTACCCGTTTATCTCATACACCAACCCCTTCTGTAAGTTCCCACGGGATGTATTAAAAACCTGCAGATTTAAAAAGTTGCATTAAGTGTGCTGTAGAGATTTAAATAAAACACAAAGGACAGAAGTGCGAAGGAAATGAGGATGCATGGACCCAATAAAGATGTACTGATCTAAGCCCCTCCACTGAGACTCTCAAAGCTTCAGTTTCTTGGAGATGACAGACAGGTGCAGGAACGGCATTCTTGTGTTGCTTGTGCATTCCCACCTTTTCTTAACAATATTTTTGGTATAATATTTGTACAGTTCCACATGTTGTTTAATACAGCCCTATATGAAAAGGATAATTAATCGCTTCTTCCTTCTTGGAGAATGAAGCAACTCACAATTTCCTCCTGGTGTCTTTTGTTTTCCCCATGATCCAACAGAAGATTGAGTTCCAAGATGTCTTGCTGAACAAATTAAAAGTTGTCCATGAAAGTGCAAATGCAATGACCAAAACATTACTGTTAAAATCCTGCAGCTGGTATTTCCAGAACTGCAGTGGCTATTTTTGTTGTTGTTGCATGTCTCTGCTAAAAACAGAAAATGAAAACAGTCTGAAAAGCAATGTCACATTGCTACGGGATGCTGCTGCGTATCTTCAAGTTCCTTGGCCTTTTTCAATTCTTTCACTCTGAAAAAACAAAGACGAGCTATATAACATTTCTATTGCAACTCTTTCAAGACAGAAAAATCAAAACGATTCCTTGCTCTAACCTCCCGTGCAAAAGAGCCAGCTCCCAGAGAAATGACAGGAGGGTCACATGTGCCTGACACTGCCAACAGCTGGAAGCGCAAGAATGGGCCACTAGAGATCTGGGAGAGAACACATTTGGAAAGCTACACTTTCCAGCTAATGTTTTTTCCTGACCTTTGTGGCTACACAGCTGGACTTCATCCTGGTCTTGGCCTATTTAATCACTTGGGGTTTTCTGGACTGCTGCTCATTAACTGTGTTTGCAGCTGCCTGCTATTCCAGCTATTATCACAGGGCTTTTCAGTGTGGACCTCTTTTCTCCATCCACCGCTGAAGCGGGGATGATTTGATGTTGTGCCCAGCACAGCAGGGACTATCAGTCAGTCACACGCGTAAGGGATGCCCACTGTTGATGCAGAATCTCATGTAAGAAAGGTGACTAGAAGAACCAGTATGGGTGTGAAGAAGGGCCATTTGCTTCACACTTACTGCTTAGCTGCTAGTGGCTGTATTTTCCAGCACATTATTGGCAGTAGATTCGTGTTTTTTCCCAGCCAGCAGTGGAGAACACTGTATGTCAAGGGAGATGAACCTACAGTGTGGAAGAGTCACTCTCCCTAGATGTGGTCGAATGCTTCAGTTCTCAGCTCCTTAAAATGCATGCAATACATTACCTCCTCTAGCACTTGTCAGCATAAGAGCTAAATCATCACTGAAAGCTGAAATAATTAAAAATTAAATTAAAAGGATGAAGAGAAAGGAGTAATTTCAATCCCATCAAGTAAAGCAGAATGCTGCATTGGTGCTGGAGTAGCAGCAGTCCTCTGCTCTGGCTGACAAACTGGCTCCATGTTGGTGAAGGCTCCCTGCAAAGGAGCCAAACCAGATCCACGGGGACTTCCTGTGCAGCCCCTAAACCTGAAGGCAAGTGCCCAGCCGAGCGTGGGGCAGCCTGGCTCTGCATTCTTTCGCAGAGAGCTCCTTGGCAGCGTAATCCCTTTGCCACCTGCCTCTGCTCTGCTCCCCCCGCAAAAGGAGCAGAGCGCAGCCTATATTAAGGTGAGTTAGCAAAGCATGTATGTGCCCAACTGATGTAGCAAATACTTGAAAGGACAAATAACGAAGTTCGGGTATGAAGAACTCTGTCAGAGCTGCAAGTCTGTGTAACAGAATCTTACGAAGTATGAATGAATTTAACAAAGCCCAAGTAAATATAGATAGTAAAAGATGTTGGGAGAGCTAAGCAGCAGCAGTGCCAGTTTGTATCTTCTCTATGTAGACTTCCACTCACACATCCTCTTTTGGCTCTTGCACCAGCCTGCTAATACAAGGATACTATGAAGGCTAAAACCTGAACTCTAAGTACACCTCCATTTCACTGTTTTGTGTATTCATTTGGCTGCTTCTCACTTTTCGGTTCAGCCAACTCAAAACTCTATCACTCAAAAGCGTTCTCTTTATTTGTCAAACTGGGGGAAACAGGAGTCAACGAATAAATCACACAAACTGATATGCAGGTCAGACCTTTGCTAATTACCTTAACTCCACCAAACTGTTTGAGAATATCATGTATGGAAAGACAGAGGGCTCTGCTAGTCCAAATGCACGTGCCATTTTCAGAGCCTGAAGACCTACATCTGAGAGGCCACAGCACTCCTCTGAAATCTGAGTCCAGCAGTACAGCTCTGCCAGATGCCATGAAGTGCTGTGATCCCCAGGCTGAGGAAGGAGCAAGGAGCACCACTTGTTCGGAATTCCTGCTTGAGTAGTGCTGTGCAGAGTCTAACTGCCTGACACGACTTTACAGAGAAATTTTCTACAGGGAAATTTTGGCTCTATGCAAGCTGGTGTCTAAAAGACTCTGCTGACATCAGGAGAGCGGCAGCTTCTGCACCACACAGAAGGCAGCAGCAAGCATCTGTTCGTATTAGGGTGCTAGCTGCTGGGCAACTCCAGATCAACTTTTCATGACAGGAAACACAGGAGGACTGGTACAGCAAACTGAAAACACTCACAAGTGCCAAACTCAACATCTTCATTTTTCTGACTATATTTAGTTTTCCTTCTTGCAGCAGAAAAGCAGCTTCTGCCTCCAAATTATTACTAATATTTCTGTTGCTTCTTAGAAGCAGAAGGTGAGCTAAGATCCCTGCTGCACTAGAAAAATGTGGAGTGCCTTTATGCACTAGGCAATTTTTAAGGCTTAGATTAACTATGTTCAAGACATCGTCAATTACTGTGTGATTTGCAGTGCAACTTCCAAGTGTTTTCTGTTGCACTTCAGTACTGTACAATTAACCTGTTATTATAGATCTCTTACTGAGAACATGCACATTAGATAAGCTGGTGGCTCTTTCACTGAGACATGCTCTACCTTAGTTCAGCACTTCAACATGCAAGGGCTACACTAATAAAGCACTTTTGCTGGAAGAATGCAAGACATGCTTTGCTGCAAACTTAAACCTATAGCATGCAATATCTGTACTGGTGCAGACCTGTTGAATCTGTTTAACTGAAACGCACATGCCAACAGAGGTTAATCACTAGAGCACTCCACCTTTGCACTAGTACAGATCCTGTTCAGAAACACGCAACTCTTTCCTCGGTCAAGTGTGCTTTACATTGGTGTACAGATTTTCAGGCTTACCAAAACGCTGCAAGTGCAATGATAACTACTGCTGAAAAACACAATCATAGGCTAGTACAGAATATGCTTACAGCAAAGTTACAGACTTTGAAATTTGTCATGGGGACATACAGTACTGTTTAGTATGTAATGGCTTAAAACAAACCCTGAATTCCATGGCATTTATAAACTTAAGCTTCAAGATGATGAACATTCAAATTTATTAAGCTATTGCATTTTTTTTTTTCAATTAGGCTAACCTCTGTGCCCAGTACATGTAATTGTGCATGTATTACATTAAAAATAAGAGTGCAGGTAGGTCCTCTGTTTGTATAATACACTGCCTGGTAGGTATGAAGACCTGCAGCCTGCGGCTGACAATCTCTCCCCCTTGCTCAGAAGAACTAGCCCTGGAAGGCCAGAGAAGTTCTCCGCTCTCCTGGCAGCTGGCTCACGGCCGCCCTGCTCTGCTCCGGCCTCTGCAGCGTTGCACAGCCCGAGTGGAATGGAAGCACATCTCACCGATACCAGTGACGGACAAATCCACGGCCACAGCAGCACCTGGGAAGCGCCGAGGTGGTGATGTGAATGCCCTGCTTCTTCCCCAAACCAGGGCTAAACATGAAGTGCCAGAACCAGCATAAGCATTAAGGTAGACACCAGACCCAGGTAATCCATTTATTTTGTAATTTAAAGTAATTGCTCTTAAGCAAGACTAAACTGCTTTACCAAGAGAAGCTAAAACTAATTGTTTACAAGCAATTAATTCTTTATTGGATAGTCTGTACTGCATCCTTTCCTGTAAGTTATTTTAGTCCTCACGTAACACTTTTTTAAAGTTCCTTACTCAGTGGTACTTTGATTTGATTTTGTAACAATACAAAGTGTCGAGGTGGGGTTGGTATTTCCTCTTCATTAATGCTCAGTATAATAAACACTCTAAATTTTCCAATGCAGTTATAAGTACCAGGGAAAAATTTGGACAAATCAGGATCCTTGAAAACAGAAAACCACTAAGTGCTGTGGGGAGAGCTTTTAAGTGAACAATACAGCATTGCCCTCATGCTAGAAGGTGATCTTTCTTCATGTCTTTCCAGTAAAATTTAGACAAGGGAAGAGGGTCAAGGTGTAGCATTCACAGTTCCAAGCATTACTAAACTGCCTTACGAAAAAGTGCACTACCAGAATTTATAGAATAGTACAGCAGAAAGGGTATTCTTAGCGAAGACGTTCCAACCAAGTTTGGTACACTTAGAGCGAGACTTTTTTTTTTAAGTAACAGGAAAAATGAGAGCGCTAAGAGCAACCAATATGAGCAGGCCACACAGTGATGGACGGTGCACAAACCGCTCCAGAGGTCTACAGGCACTGGTATGCTGGTGTGGATCACTTCTGGAAGAGCCTCCACGCTGCATAGGGACCACAGGACACGACAGCTCACGTGAGGCATGGCTGCAAGCCAGAGCGCACCAGAAAGGGTAACAGGCTCTGGCTGTTGCAAGACATCAAACAAGAAGTATCATCCTACTTCAGCAGCTACTGAAACCACTGCAAAGATCATATATTTGGTTTCACACTGATGAAACCTTCAACAGAAACGTCCTCAAGTAACATCTTCTCTAGACAGCAAGCACCTCCAAGGGATGAAGTCATTCCCTCAGCAATTGCTGAAGAGCAGATGGACGGAAAAAGCACGTGCAACAGAGATGACCACTGATAAGGTGTCTGGATCCCAGCCGTGGTGCTGACACACAGAAAGGGAAAAGAAGATGATTTCAATTGTGAGCTTTGAACCCTGATGCCGGGAGCTACGTCCTGGCTCTCAGATTGCTCTGGCCAGATAAAGCTTCTGCCCTTTGAACTGTGTTACTTCCTTGGACACCATACAGAAGGTTGCATCATTACGTGCTGAAGCAATGTAAAAAGCAACAGCCCCAGAAGCGAGCAGCAGCTCCTCTCCCCAAGTGCCCTCCCCAGTCTCGTATGGGAGTGTGTCAGCAAATGAATTAGGCCTACTGAGAAAAAGTTACAGCAAACAATGGCTTCATGGGTAAAGCATAACATAAAGCTGCTTCATCAAATTTACTCCATAATGCCCAGCCAGGGAAATGTTTAATGAGTCTGAATGCTGAGATCAGTAAAGGGCAGGGTGCAGAAGCCAGAGAAGGCTGTCTGACAAGTTACCTGTTGCTCTGAGAGCTGAAATGACCTGTGGGACACTTAAGAAAAGGGAGCTCTTGCCTTTTCCAGATATCTCATTTGGGCAGCAAAACAAGAAAGACAGAAAGGCCCAATAAGAATGACACCCCAGAGCACGCGGTCTGCGATTTAACACACATATTTGAGCTCCAAATACATTCAGCCCCTGCAAGAGGTAAACGAAAAAAGAAGTTACTTTGAAAACTTGTGTTGCAGGTACAATGATGCATATCCCAATATGACATTTTCTCACATCACCCTGAACTTGAAACATGGGACTTTTCAATCCCTTAAAATTTTCCCCCATTGTCAAACCTTATTAAGAGACATAAGAAACCGGGTACTTAAATGCAAAGGCTGCTGCATAGCACATATTAAAAACACACAAAAAAATATAAGTCCTAGGTGCACTGGAGTAGGAAAGTGTTTGTTGCTGAAATGTCAAGAGAGGAAGGGTATGCAGAGACCAACAAAATATAGTCGATGCTGTTTATCAGGTACAAAATAAAATTTTACTTACCAGAGAAACTGACTTCAGGTGTTACGTGCGCACTCCCCAAACTGGAGAGCAGCATTTAATCAAACCATAAGAACCAAGATGAGGGTAAGGGGATCTATTTTTATATGAAAGATGCCGTGAATGAACACATTTTTTATTACTCACGATGACAGACAAGTGCACTTATTCTGCCCCAGAGAGGACAGAAGTTTTGCTGTAGGCAGAAAGCGATCAACTAACCTAACGATGTGAAAAGACTTGCTCCTTGTGATCTGCTCCAGACCACCAGGAGTATGGCAGAGAAGGTACAAGGGGCCACGTATTTTTGCTTGTGTCCTAGACTTGGATTTTCAGCAAAGCTTTGCTTCATAGGAGGCTAGACTGGTTGGTTTTATTGATGAGTAGGGAAATATTTGTGTAGGAGGCATTGTGATTAGCTGAAATCTGTCCACTGGAACAGGTTCCTCTGAGGTGAGAGCTATTACTTAAAGGCAGTAACAACTGGATGGGTTTTTTTTCCTAGAAAGTCTCTTTAATTTCAACTGCAGAAAGACAGCAAGTTTTGTCTCCCAGAAGTCATTCAATGAACTCTCCTGCCCTCCCTCTTTACTGATCCTGATGTAATGTAAGCCACGTAAATCCAGAAAAAAAAAGATACTGACTTGAGAAGAGGTTTTCAAACTCAAACATGGAAGCAAATGCTGGAATCACTTATCTGCACACGCAGGCTACATGAACGTAGTGTCAGTGTATGGAATACATCAAATTTACATATTACAGACAGACGTA
>NW_009709834.1:18483-26114 GCF_000703405.1 Apaloderma vittatum | reverse complement strand
ATTCCTGCAGCATATATGGACATGTCAGCCTGTGCACATCAGAAGGCCCAGAAATACTTTTCTTATGTGCATGCACGCCAGCAGCGTATGCACACAGGTTGCTGTCAGAATGCAAAGCAGCAAAGAATCATTTGCTGTAACAGCCTTTTGCAGAACAGCAGCTAATACATTTTATGACAGTTTATAGCTGAATTTTTCCAGACAAGCAGAAAACTCCCTGATTTCCTGATCAATCCCACATCACTTGCCACTCAAGGCAAAAACTGCCTTGAGAACTTTCAAAATCTGCTTCCTGCTAATTTCTCATATGCCTTTACACAAAGCCTTAAAGTGCAACAACTATTTCTCCTCCAGTACTGATGACCAACCTGTCAGATGCACCTAGAACAGATTCACCACACCATTTACAGAGAGCGCCCTCCAGGCTGACTGCCCCAGCTTCGCTCTAGTCCAGGGAGTCCTGCATGAGCTGTGGGCCTGGACCCTGCACTTGCTCCTCTTTACAGTCCCCTCTCCTAGTGCACTGACCACGCAACACAGGTCCATTTCAGCATATCTTGAGACTGCAGCATGCATCTTCTCTATTTGCAGGAATCTTAGCCTTGAATAGAAAGGCAGAATAGCACAATTGCTTTATTCCTCTATGTTCAAGCCATACGTTTCTTTTCAGTTTTGAATCCAACTAGCTCACTGTGGTATGCACATTTTAAGTTTAAATTATTTCTTCTATTCACAAAAGAAAGGTCTTAAAACATATCCCCTCCTGTCTGGATACAAAGGTTACATACGTGGTGCTAGTGGAGAAGACAGCACAGCTTCCAGCTTCTGCTATTCCCAGGGCTGCCGAAAGCCCCAAGCAGGGCCCTTCTGTGGGCACGAGGACAGGCGGAGGTGGTGGAGAGCAGGACACAGCAGGAACTGTGCTGGCACACGTGCACGCAGCCAGCCCAACCCATCACACAGGAGTTCTCCAGCAAGAAGGAGGACGGAGAAAAGAGCACCACGACTGCTAAAGTAGGAGTAACAGGAGGCAGGAATGTATTTTGAGCATGCCAGCATCTGGCTGCAGACATGCACGCTAGTCCCTTTTTTAACACACTGTAGGATGTGGTCCACAGTGAGCCAGACAAAACGAGGAAAAGACTCTCAAATATCTACAAGTAGTGGTAGAAAACAGGTCTCACCAGGAAGACCCCACTGAACAACAAGTCGGGGGCAGCGTACAGAGAACATTTGCTGTCTCTTCCTGCAAACCCTTTCTTGCATCAGTTTCTTTTGACTCTGCTGCCTCTGAAAGAGCTTCGCCCCCTTGACAGGACTATAGCAGTTGGCTTTTGCTCAGAGAAAGGACAGAGCAGGTGCATCCACCACTCTGGCTGGCATGGGCCGTAGAGCTCAGCAGTCTCTGCCTTATGACACGAGGCATCGGCTGGCTGCATGGTTGTCTCCGCAGCAGCACACCACAGAGCTCGAAGGCTCCTGCTGCCGCGGGCACACGCTGCATCACAGGGGCTGAGGAGCTGCAGCTTCTTGCTCAGGCCCAGCTCGGGGCAGGAGGAAGGGGGTCAGGGCACTGCCTGCCACGGAGGGAAGGTGTGTGTGTGGCTGAGCGAGCCCCAGCCTGCCCTGCCCTACAGTGCACTGATCTGTCGGCTGCTAGACACAACATCAGTGTTTGCAGCGTTCATTACAAGATTAGAAATGGTTAAACTTGCTAATGTGGGTTTTGGGGTTTTTTTAATAGAAATCGACATTTATGATTTATGTCCTTCTAACAGAAGCAGGTCGATTTATCTCATCACAATGACTTTGTTTTTTATATTACTTCAGTGAATTTTATTTTTCAAAATCAAACTGTTTTTTCTTACCAGACACCCAACTATAGACTGAAAATTACTAGTCCTAGTTACACACAAAGCATCAGGTTAGTAAAACCAAGCTTCCCAGTCAGTCTGCCATTATGAGAATACTAGCTATTTTTACACAGTTCCTGAGTTAACCTGCATTAGCTGCAAAACACATTACTATATGAGCTAAGACCTGGAGCTATAGCTTTCCAGCCAACAGCTTCACAGCACTGGTGTGTCTGCCATCAGGAGTAATGTTTCTCTTCATCAGGACAAGATCCATGAAAGTAGCACTTAAACAGTTAAGGCACATCTGGGCCTTTGTCTCCATTTCATTCAATTCTTACTTCACTTGTCATTAGTAAAGAACCCAAATTGTTACTTGTAAAAAAACTGTGGATGTACAACAAAAAATGGTAGCACTAAAGTCATAATTTGGAAAGAAATGTCACTAATTATTGCTTTGTTAGGCTCAAACAAATAACAATGCCTCCAGCAGGACTAAGCCTGATTGATACTCTCACTCCGAAGTCATAAAAATCATCTCTGCAATTCAAAGTCAGTACATCTCCATGATCGGCAATTCCGTTTCCTTCTCTGAATGTTATGTGGAAACAGGACTACAGGTCACCCCTCCCTCTGCCTCTCCTCACTTGCTGAAATAGTAGTAATAAGCACACAAGTGGTATTATTTCAGACTGCAGGTTTTGGCAAAAACACTGCTGTTCCACAATCTCTCAAATGTCAGACAGTACTGAGTAGTCCTGACGACAACTCAGGCATGTGCCTTGAAAGCCACAGCACTCCCTGCTCCCAAGGACCATGACCTGCTGTGGGAACGCTTCGGCAAATTCCCAGCCCGCCAGCAGGGAGCCAACTAGCCCGCTCATGTAACGGAGCACAAAGGGGAGAGACTCCTGACAGAAGCTCACTTGACACTTACTGTAACACAGTTACAGCATCTTCATTTCAGGCTTTTTGTTTTCCTTTTCACTACGTAGATTAACATCCGAGAGAAGCAGTTGTCAAAAAGCTGCCCTAGTAAGGTAACAGGACGTAACTTACCACAGATCAACCACTAGCATATCAACATTGGTGCTTAGGGAGTAAAAAGCAGTGTGAAGAGCTCTTCTGCTTTTCTCTGGCTCAGGCAGAAACAAACACCCATCCAGAGTAGGCTACATCTGTGCTGCAGCTTCCTACGACCCGAGCTGAACGCTGTCCCACGACAATGGGCATCATTAGTCATCGAGTGTGTGTGAGTCCAGACCTCGTCGAGCTCCAAAATCTACTAACAGCTGTTTTGGGTACTGAAAAAATATCCCACTGACAACACCGCCTAAGCATGCCCATGATGAATATACATGTCCTTTTTCACACATTCATGCACTGGTAACATCTACTGCAGAGCTCTATGCTGATATAAAAGCAGCAGTGTTAGTCATTGCAGTAGGGTTAGTTTACACAGGATTCTGTTTTGTATAATTAATGGAGGTGAAACTTACTGGCATATCTCGCTGCAGCCCCATGCAAGCAAGCAGAAAGCAAAAATATTTAAAATGGAAGAGAGGAACTGGCTAGCAGGCAGCTACACTCACCCTTTTGTACAGCCTATGGTCCACCAGTGGGCTTCAGATTGCAAAACAATACCAAAGAGCTATTAGCACACACATGGCAATAACCGTACCTTACCACGAGCTTCACTTCAGGGAGGAGGAGACAACACTTCTGCTTGCCTGGAGAGAAAGAACCCTTCCACTCCTGCCTACTGGACTCCTCCTTACCAGGGAAGAGCAGTCCTGTGTTTGCATGTTTTAGGGCAGGAAGTAATAAGCAAGTAAAATAAACCAAATACTGTCATCCCTGTGGCATTTCTAGCTGCATCCTGCCTTCCTTTGCAGCAGTTATCTGTTCTCTATCTCATTCCAAATGCTACCCAATGAACAACACTGCAGATCATAATCACAGCCTAGCAGTGATATAGATACCTCTCAGGAGAGTAAAGTTTTCCTAAGAGAAAAAAATAGTAGATAGAGGGTTACCTTCCCAGTAAACACTGACTGGATGGACCATATACGGATTCAGCTCAGGAAACCCAAACCCACTTCAGAGCTCTCACACTTCCCTGCAGCTCTAGATGTGTCTGGGGGTCACCAAGTAGGTGGAATCTGCCGCAAACCATCAAACACACAAACCCTTGATTCTGCCTCATACAGGACAGCGTGCCAGGAGACAGCTCAACTCAGAGCAGCTGTAATGGCATGCTTTAGGTTGCAAGTTAGTCAAGTACCAGCCAACAGGGCCAGGCACTGAGGGAAGATGGGTGAAGCTCTCCTGGGAGGCCAGGAAATTGCTGGTTTTCATTCTCAACAAACACCACTTCTGTGACAAGTCATGTTGACACCATGTTATGGGTGATGCATGTTTTTCACCAGAGTTTTGAGAATGTGACAACAGATGGATAAATACGTTGAGTTTTTTCCAAAGTCAAAAGGAAACAACACATGTCTGTCAGAATGACTGCTGCTGATGAATGACCACTTCTCTGCATGACACCTGGTAATATTCAGCAACTACAGCTCCAGTAACTTCTGTAAGAGTATGTTTGACCAAATCTTACATTTGTTTTCTGATTTTCATCAAGGTCTATGCAACGATTACCAGCGGATCTCCAACCACAGAATCTCTCTCATTAACTCTCCCAAAACATCTGAAATATCATCTCATTGGGCAACAGGCATAAGTTCAGGAGATGAGGAAACAGAAGACCAGCATACCTATGCACCCTAGATTCTCAAGCTGGTAAGAATCACGTCTGCACTACAGAGCCTTTGCGCCAAAAAGCTAATAAGCAGAATAGGACAAGATGACCATTTAGGCTATTCTGAATGTTAGCAAGAAACAGCTCTCGTAACTGACTTAATGTAGACATTAATCAATTTAAAATATTAAAAAATCAACCAACCAGATGGTTGCCAGGGGAAAGCCTGAGTAAATCTTGCCTAAAAGCTACAGAATAAGCTCTTAAGTAATTTATTGGACCAGCAACAGAATCTGCTTGAGAACAAATATCTAGGTTAAACAGTTTCTTTTTTTTTTTTTGGCTGAGTTTCTGAACTTTAAGAATTTACTGAGTTTTCACTTAGCTCACTATCCTTACAACAGAGTGCAAGCAGCTTTTACAGCCAGCTCTATCAGCTGACAGAAATCTGCTACAAGATGCCGGTTCTCTGACTTCCTGTTTTCTTTCCCTCCCTCAGATTTTCCAAAAATACCCGTCTTTTCCATGCCTTGTACTGACAAGGCACTATGGTTTAACAAGTGGCTCCACAGTGACATTTTCATGCTACAGAGCACTATACAACATCAGTTGTTAGTTGTTGTGGCTTGCCCTTGGATGTTCAGGAGCTTGGATGATTGAAGTATTTGTTCTTCACAGAGCCCAGTGCTTTCTTAATTCGTAATCCTAGCTGAGAACCATGGATGAACTCCCAGGTAACCACAATCACTAACAAAGTGCCTATGGACACAGACAGGACCGCTGCAGAATTTCAAGTACTGTGCACTGTGACATAGGCCAGACAGATCCCTCCCTTCCTGCTTCTTCTGTTTTAGACCTAAACTTAGCTCCTAGAGTTGCACAGCAGCAGCGACCACACTGCTGAAGAGAGAGGAGACTGACAACAGGCGAGGGAAGAGTCTTGCCTGCAGACTCCAGTGGTGCAAAGGAGTAGGGTCTCCTCTACAACGGAAACATGAGATGCTGACAAAGAGGAAAGCAACTAGCTGAAGGCAAGAAAAACTGCTGGAATCACAGGCACTTCAAACCCTGGAGAGTCTAGGTTACTCAACAGCTGGATACTTAACTGAGCACATCCTGGACATTGGCAGGATACCCAGGGTTACAGCTAGTTCTGAGGTATTCCCTGGGCTTGCGTGCAAGTTGGCTGCAATAGCCTCTGGCAGGTTGACCCCAGAGCCTCCACAGATGGAAACAAGCATGTGGCTTCCCCAGGGACTGCCTAGATCTCAAGCAGATCTAAGAGGATACAGAAGTTCCAAGTCTCTGCCTGCCTCAGCAGGACCTGCTGCCCAATAAACACAACAAAGCAAACCTTTTGGTCTCTTCTACATGCCTTGCCGAGAGCAAGAAGCCAATTGTGCTTCTTCATGAACAACTGTGGCTGTTTCAAGTGCATTTGGAATTGGATTTGGGGAAATGGTAAAGCCCTCTTTCTTGTCCACACATGTTATTTCATGCTGAACCTACAGGCCAGACGTCCTTCCACAACATGAGCCACGCTGACCTCCTGCAAACTGCAGCTCTGAAATCCTACAAAAAGGACAGAGTCTGTTTCTAAAATCAAGTTTATGGCCTGCCTCTCCACCTCTCAGAGCTCTCCAAGTATCACTGGGCTGAATGAGACATGCTTCAAAATGCATCAGGTCTGACCAGCTCCTGAGTGAATGAAATGCATGTGTAGTGAGAATGGAGGGAGCAGAGTCAGAAACATCTGAATTCACTTTTGTCTAGGCAAAGTTCCAGTTTGCAACCTGATCATATATGGGATCTCTCCCCTGAAAAATCAAAACAAATGCCCTGCATGTAGCAGAGTACTGGTATGGCAGTGCTAGCTGCCACGTGTGAACACTTTGGCAAGCCTGTGCAGGTTCCCACACCGGCAGGAGATGATTCATCCTCATGTCTGTGTCTGTACTCCCAGTTTACTGAGGTATGTGTGAAGTGGTTGATGTGAACTAACTTGTCTGCTGCTCTGTTGGCACATTCCACCTATCCACATTAAAAAGAAACTGTATTTGATGAGAGTTTACCCAACAATCCCATCGTCAAACTAAAGGCATTTCCAGCGTGCACCAGATACTGACCCATCTTGCACTTTCCCACATAGCATGAAAGCTTTGTGCAGCACTTACAAGCCGTAGCTATTATTCAATAATCTTTTTTTTTTGCCAGACTTCAAGTCCAACTTTTAAACTGATGTGCCTTGCTTTGCTTCAAGTTTCCTTATTCTGTGTCTGCCCAGCAAAACCTGGGCTGCTTTAACACAGAGCTTTAACACAAGCCTCTTTCAGCAACAGTCCTAAATTAGAGATTTCAATTTTGTTGTTAGATATTGGAAGCAGCTGGGCTTCGTTATTTGATTAAAGATCTGTAGTGAGCCGATTCTATTATCCTCTGCATTGCATCCGTTGTTGACACACTTGAACGTATCGCCACATTGCTCTAATGAAGGGCAGATACCAAAAGATAGTGCCATACCTGTGGCGGCAGCGTCGTAAAAACCGCATAATCTTGCGAGCAGCTTGATCTTGCTTCTTGGTAAGCAGACTGCTTCTAAACAAAAAAAAAACCCCACAACACTGAAGTGTAGGCAAAACTGGGGAGAATAATACTAAGTGCGAGAATAATTAACCTTTGAACCACTGTCCTTATTCCACTGTCTGTAAATTACAGTACGGCCCTGATGAATGCAAATAAATATATATAAAGATCCTGGTAGCATTTAATATCCCAACCACTCACCTGAGTTTCTGCTGTACAATGGTGGCTGCCCGGCGGTTTTGCCTTCTCTTCCCACATTCTTTGTAGCTGCGATAGTACTGCTGAATCAGCATCGCAGCTCGTCGGCTCTGCTGGAATTTTTTCTGCTCGTAGTAACTTCGGAATTTGCTCTGGATAAGAATGGCAGCTTGCGTCATCTTTTTATAAAGTGCATACTACAAGAGAAACAAAGTGAAAATGAGGCATTCCAATAAAACCAG
>NW_009709834.1:18068-18452 GCF_000703405.1 Apaloderma vittatum | reverse complement strand
GGTTCCTATGGTGAAAGACTCTTGTGCCACTTAAAATATGACAAGGAGCAAATGAGTATCTCTCACTGATTGAGAACTGTATGAGAAAGGGTGACAGCAAAACGGAACAACTGTGAGATCAGGTGCAGAACCTAGTCTGCATCAAGAAAGCTACTACCTGTTTTGCTTCCCCTGGAAAAATTTGACAGAATTCATAGAATGCTTTGGGTTGGAAAGGACCTGTAAAGGGTTAGGCTGGGCCAGTCACTAAGCCCAATCAAGTCATTATAAGGGTAAGGCAGTGTTAATGACGACTCCAAAATGTTAACAATTAACTAAAACTCAAAATACACTTTTTTCATCTTCCTTTAAAAATATCTTTTAATCAAATTACTTTTGCAAGAG
>NW_009709834.1:0-18037 GCF_000703405.1 Apaloderma vittatum | reverse complement strand
GAAGTGTATTCCACTTTCCTAATACAACTAGCTTTCAGAGAGCTTATTTCTTGAGCTTATTTCTTGTTTCTATGCCATAAGCACAATGCTGAAAAAGTTTTGATTGCTCACATATCCATTTAAATCCCAGCATTTCAAATGGAATAACATATAATTCTAACTTTAAAAAAAATTCAAAACCAAACCCAATCCAAACCACAACAGTTAATTAAGCAAGTCCAATACTGAGCCTAAGTCACAGGCAAAACTAAATCTCCTTAGAAGTCTGTAAAGAGCATTTACTTGCAAATTTGCATGAGCAGTCACACGCCTCCAAAATTCTCTCTAGCACTATATTATTTCTAGCTCCACGATTTCAAACAAAGCAGGCACAAGCTCTTAAAATCTTTATTCTACATCCCTTCTCTTTTAAACCACACAAGTAGATGGCCACTTAACAGAAATCGTATGCATTCATGCATCTTTTTAGAAGTCCTTTTTAAGATAGAGGTGTAGAATGACATATAGAAGTTGCACTCATAACTCTGAACTAGCACTACAACAGAGGTTTTCACACTTTCAAAACCTATGTGTCTGTTCTTCTGTACAGTTTGTCAGCTATGACTTCTGCTCACTTTGTCAGAGAGATGAGACACAGAAATAGCAGCTGCTGCCCTGTATGTACTCTTAAAAGGAGTATTCCTGTCTACTGGGAAAAAGCAAACAAACACACACACACTCCCCAACATCACCCCAAAGCAAAAAAAAGTTACCAAATTTCACTTTTGGGAATTGAAGCAGTCATTAGGTGCAGTTATATTTTGCCATTATTAATTTCCATTTGATTTTTGGGTTTTGTTTATTTTCTTTTTAATATTTTTAATAAAATAGATTGTGGTTTTGAATTTGTGATTTTAAGTTAAGTCCACTCACGGGCTGATCATGCTTTTCCTTCCAATTTTTAGCCCAGATGGGATTTCTGTGGCTGAGTTACAAACCCCTGAATAGAAGGGTTCAAACACAGAACTGTGATGTGAGCTGTGATTGTTCAAATCTAATTACAAGCCTGCGCAGATCTCGGCAATACAGTGACATCACAGAGGAACAAGGCATGGGAAAGGGGCAACCGCAGTCACTGGACAGACTAGACCCCGAGAGGTTTGCATTCAGCTCTAGGACCCGCTTTGCCAATTAGCAACTCCCTCTCCTTCTCTTTTCCCTCCAGCTGGGAAGAGGATAAACGAAGACGTCACCTCACCTCTGTGAAGCAGCAAGCCCCAGCTAGCACGGTGGAAAGCTCAGCCCACTTGCACTGCTGGAACAGTACTTTGACCGATACAAAACCCTGGTGCAGGAGGAAGCTGTGGATCAACAACTACCCTCATGACACATTCTCTCCAGGAAGAGCATGCCTTGCCTCCTGGGTACCACTGAGAAAAGCTCAGCTGATTCTAGTATCTGACGAGAGCAAGACACTGCACAGCTGGGAAAGCCATCTTTACAGGAGGAAATGATTGGCCATGAACAATTGCAGACTGGCACCAACAGTCGTGCCTCCAGTATGAGCAGCAACACACGAGATGGTTGTCTTAGGAATTCAGAGCACAGGAATTTCAAAGATGAACATTCAAAATGCTTTTGGCAGGCAGGCAAAATGCAGCGGACATGGGCTGCATGGGTGGGGTAAACATTTCCCTGGGCTCCCCGAACGCCAAGGCAAACATCACCAAGCGACAGCTGATCGGCAGCAACAAAGGAAACTTGTCCTTTGGAAAAAGGCTTCAAAACCTTCCCCTCACCTCAGCTCAGCACTGCTAATGCAAGTACCAGGAGAAACAGGAAATTATTTTTTCAGTTGTACTACTACACTGTGGCACACCAGCCCCTACATATCTCCGTAACAAGAAGATAACATAAAGTTCGGTTTGTTGGTGATTTCTCAACCACAGATATTTCTCTAAATGCCAGGTTCTCCTGGTTTATACTGAACATGAAAGTAAGTGACCCACAGGGAATTGTTTCCAAAATAGTGTTTGTATTTGTATTACCTTCAAGGCTATCCAAGTAAGCTTAGGGAGAAACAGAAAAATACACAGTTAATGTTAGTTCTGCAAATAAAGAATGAAAAAAAATATAATAAAAAAGCCACCTTCTTTGAAAAAGAAGTGATTCCAGGATACAAGACAAAGCAGTTGTCAGGCAGTTTTTGAAAGGAATTAAGCTTCCCTATTACAGGAAGCATTACTCCAAAAGGACAACCACATGACAGGTTGAACGTGAATCATGATGCCGTCACCTAACACTAGAAAGGCTTCCCAAATAAATGTTTCTGAAGGCGGTCAAAGACCACAAGTGTCTTGCCTTTCACTTTACATAGACTGTCATCAGGCATAAGTGTAGCAGAAAAGTCTGCCTACTGAAAAGATGGACTAGCCCCATCTCCCTCCCCACCCCAAATCACCACTAACAAAACCAAACCAAACCAAACCAAACAAAAAGGAAAAATGAACAAGTATCTTCTTTTTCTGGGGTTGAGAACTCAGCCTAAAAGCAAAACATCTCCAGCTAGTCTAGAGAACAGTCTCAGCCCTGGAACAACTCGCATTAAGCTAAAACATGTGACTTCCATTAGTTTAAAAGCTTAGCAAGTGCAAAACAAGACAACGTACTTTCCATCTTTGCCTTTATCAAAGGCAAAACCAACTTCAATTTCACAATGAAATTTGGCAAGCAACTAGTCAGAGAATAGTTTCACCATGCTACAGCATGCATAAAGGCCAATATAGCATACATCGTTGTCCTCTATCTCATAGCAGAAATGTAGCTGTCATCACAAACCAAATCCTTTCAAGAATTGGCTCAAAAATTTAGATTAAGGACATGAATCTCCCTGCCTTTTCAATTTTGCCTGAGCAGGGTATTTCATTGCTGCATGCCAGAAAGCATACAAGAGGAACAGTGGTATAATTCCCTTTACAAAGGACATTACCCCATTCATGGCACTTATGCATGTCTCAAAATTTCACTTCCTTGATTACCTGTTTGTATTTTCTGTAGCAACGCTGAATAACAGCAGCAGCCACCTCTTGCTGTTCCCGAAGTGGACGACCCTATGAGGAGAAGAAAAGAAGCACCAGTCACACAGTGCACCAAAACCCAGGACAGATGATGTTTCAGTGGCTCACAGCTGCTTTCAGGGCAACTATTTATAAAACCTCTCCTATCAGTGCTACCTGATCTAATTCAGGTCTAGCCATTTCCTGGAGACATCTCTACTTCCAATTCACATAAGGGACAAACCTTAAAAACTGATCTTTACACGAAGCAGGCAACTAACCGGAACCTCTGAGGCATACCTTGCTGTATGTTTTATGAATGCTGTTCTGGCACAGAAAGCAGCTATGGCATGGCATGCTTCTCCAGTACGGCAGTTACTGGGTAAGTATCAAAAAAGCAAACGCTAAAAGCATTGGAATAGTTATGACAGAGACCGTGGTTCTGTCTTCGGAGTGGGAATTACACACATTTTTTCTGTAACTAATTATACTCTCTCACACCTAAAAAAGAAGACATTGGACGTTTTGGCCACATACCTTATATTTCCTGAACACTGTCTGGACGAGTTTGGCAGCTTCATAGAGTTCTCTCTGCTCATGGTCAGACAGAGTTAACTGTGCAAACTCATTTTCTACCTTCTCACTGGTGGATGCACTCAGAAATTCAGACCAATCTGCTGCCGAGGGAAGGCTGGGTTTCTCAAAAGCTATTTCACTGATTGGTGAGCCTGCAGGGCTCAAGCTGGTGTTCGAAGAAGGGGTCAGGGGTTCACTATACAGACTTCTGAAATACCAATAACAGTAGGAATTATTGGCTAACGAAGCACCTGGGCTGCTATCAAACATAAGGGCTACAACACTTCTGAGTTCATGCTCCTCCCCCCTCTCTCCATGCAATATTCCACATTTCTGAGCCTGTCTGTACTGCACTGCACAGACTTGGCACTCTAAGAAAAGTCACAAGTCAGACCTTGTGGCCACTTTCCCCTTCTGCCTCCTGCTGCAAGCACTTCCATTCTTGCATGATTTTGCAGCTGTGCTGGCAATGATACATTTCACCACGAGAGCATGGCTGGGCTTGGAATACCAGCATTGAGTCCCACTGAGAAACAGCATATTCGAGCTAAAGAATCAGGGCATGCTGCCTGGCATTCAGATCACTCAAAGAAACCAGTGCAACTTCACAGCTCCTACTGACCTTATCTGTGCAGCACTTGGCAGATGATCGACATCGGCAAGGTAACTGGCCAGCCAGCTCATTGTGGTGCTCATGGCAGCACTGTCTGTTCTCTCCACCAGTGGCGACTCCATTGGCACAAAATTCTCCCGCTTGATCCTGTCAGGCGTAGCTTCAATAATGTGCTCTGCAAGCGTCATCATGTTCACCTGGGAAGGGAGAGAGAAGAGTGAACTTTTACTGCCTGGCAGCTGGAGCCTTGTGCTTGCATGTTACAGCCCAGCTTTTCCACCCAATTTTCCCCAGACTCACAGTAGCTGGAGTCTACTGTTTGTCTCGGCATCGGAAAGAAAGTCATTAACTAGAGCTCATTTGCTCTTCTGACAAAATACTGCAGGATTTCTTATTTCCCAGACATCTTTTTCATTGAGTGTACAGGGAGCTTAAGAGATCTGGTAAAAAGTTTAGAATGGCCTAAGTTGGAAAGGACCGTAGAGATCATCTAATCCAACCTCTCTGTCACGGGTAATTTATGTCACTGGACCTTCGCTGTATGCTACTGACAGCTGCCACTGCTGCCTTGCTTGTAAGGGAAAAGCAATTTTGCCCCTCCTTCACAGAGATGTGCAGTAGAGCATGACAGGACAATAAAGACCTGTCAAAAGAAGTTAATCCTGGGACCACAGCTTTGCTGAGAATCCTTCTGAATCACATTTCCCCACCCAAAGTTCACAGGAGTTTTTAATACAGAGAGCAGAAAACACTGGAACAGGCTGTCCAGAGAGCTTGTGGAGTCTCTGCCTCTGGAGACTTTCAAAACTCGCCTGGATGCGTCTGTGTCATCTACACACGGGGTGATCATGCTCTGGCAGGGGGGCTGGACTAGATGATCCCTTCCAACCCCTACCACTCTGTGACTTTGTTGCAGTTTTATTTCCTCTATTCCATACCTGGCGGAATATTTTTCTTCCCCAAACCCACTGTCTCTCCCCTTGTTCAATCTTCTTGCCATTTTAAAGTGCAGAGCAACACGGCACCGCCTCTCGCAAGTCACCTTGTCTTTACAAAAGACTGCTTCCCAGTTCCTGAAGGACTATGGGGCCACTTTAGTCTCATCTACCAAAGTGACCAGGAGGTTCTGCTTATTCCTTTTTCCTTGCAAAATCGCAACCAATTGTGTGCATTCTGTATAACATTGATGCGTATGTCAGTGCACGACCCTAAATGCTAACAATTAGCCTCTGCATCTGGGTTGAAAGGATACCCTTTGAAACGAGAGGAAAGGATACATCGGCTGTATGACCACCTCCCTCCACAAAGCACAATTCAGAGTCTCTAAAGGCCTCCGCAGAAGTTTCTCACAGTTCAGCTCCTCTGTGCAGCATGTTCTCCAAGACTGCTGATCTCGGTGCTGTGGGTATGTTTACCTGCAAGTCATCCATGTGGTGTAAGCAGTCCTCATCCCCTGCGTTGTCCCTATAGGACAAGAGCTCTGCATCCACCATCTCCCTGTCAGCCATCATCAGCACATTCATCTGCTCTCGCTGGCGTAGCCGATGGGCTACAGTGTCCTTCCCCAGCGCAGCCCCCTTCTGGGTCCCCGCCACCTGCACTGCAGACACACCAATATAAATGTCTTTCGGGTTCCATTTGATGCCTGCTTGGCTGCCAGAGGCCCGGTACCCAGTAACTTCTGGGATGTGCTGGGAGAGCTCCCGGCCATAGTCCCTTATCCCTTCACTGGGGCTGATTGTCTCAGTGGCCGACTGCTTGGAGCTGGAGCTCTGCTTTCTGATGCTCGGCTGTTCCAGGCTCAGTGCAGTGGAAAGTAGCTTCTCTTGTCGGGCTTGAAAATATTCAGGGCTCAGCTTATGTTTTTTGGGTGCAGGGTAATCTTTCTGACTCTCACTACTGTAGTAACTGGAAGGTTCTGATCTTGGTCGTCTCAGCTCTGGAAACAAACAGATCAATGGTCAAAATGAAACATACAACCCATGATCCATATAGGAACTACAACAGCTTCTGCCACAGAGCTGCCGGTTCAAGTTTGTGCCATGCTCTAGGACATCAAACAGTAGGTGCAAAGGGAGTAACTATCATCCAGAGAGGCTACTACCTCAATCATTCTTAAGACACACACGTCTTTCCAAAGCAGTCATTCACTTCTCTTCTTACGCAAGTGCATGGAGCACATGACAAATTCCCCACAAGAAAGGAGTTAAGCATGGACAGCAGGGCTACAGGAGGCATCTGCCTCCCAGGTGAGCTCCTTGCCCCAGGTTTCCACATGTCAAACGTCAGCAGAACACCCCTCAGGGTTGTTTACCTGTGTTTGTACTGGAAATCACAGTGACTCCCTTCTGAGGCTCCTGAGAGGCAACAAGTTCACTGTGCCACTGGGACACCCAGCTGTCTGTGTTGGAGTCTGTGCTCGAGGGGCACTGAATCCTGGGGCTTTGCCCAAGCTGAGCTTGTTCATCTCGCTGCAGCTGCTCCAAGCACTCTGCCAACTTCACGTGGCCCCGAGACCGAGCAATGGCCAGAGGCAGTCTCCCAAGGGAGTCAGGAATAGAGATGGCTCGGCGGTCCCACTTGTACAGCACAACGGCTGCATCCATGTGGCCCAGAGCACATGCCCACATCTGAAAAAGACAAGACGGTTAACTCTGCTGTTGTAAACTGACACTTCTGGTTCCAGTTGCTTTGAATTTTTGCTTGTCTTTGTTCTCAGCCACAATTTCATTATTCCAATGACCAAGACATTGTAATGACTTTACCACCTCTACAGTCAATCAGTCAAAGGGAACAACCTGAAAGAAGGTATGTAGAGTCCTTTCCCCAGCATGACAGTGGAGACTAGATTTTGGGCAAAACATACCAGAACCACCCGTCTGTCCCCTTTTCTCACGTCCTCACATTTCTCAGTGACAGCATTTTTGCTTTGTGGTCTCTTGCAACAAAACGCTGTTAGCGCTGTGTTTTACTATTTACACAGCAAGGACACAGAAGAAACACCTACTCTTCAGAGTGTGAAACACATGAGGAAAACATTGCATCATGCAGAACTCCAGAGGGTCCTCAGGCTCGTTCAGAAGTTTCAGTCCCTGCTCTTACCAGAGGAGTGCAAGAGAAATGATCCACATTCAAAGGGTCAACTTCCAGCTCCAGATCGATGCTGTCTGCATGTTTGGTGCTGCAGAAGAAATAGAACAAATGATGCTCTGTAGCCATGTCAGGGTCATTGACTAAATGAACAGCTTTACCCAATGCACTATACCACAAAGAAGTGGCCTCACATATGCCCGTAACAGACATATTTACTAGAGATGGTGGCCCCACCAGAGACTTTAAGAGCATATGACATCCAGTGATTGGACTCGCTCTCTCAGGGGACAAGTCCATCAGATCTGGGGACAGGAACAAGATCAGGGACTTGGCTGTTTGTAAGGGACAACCAGAAATCTGGTCCAAGCAGAGCTTACATATGCTTGTGCCATGCCTCTACTGACATCAAAGAGTCCAACGGGCTGTATCTTACCGCCATTTGATGAGGGTCTGGATCAGTGTAGCATAGCCCTGGGCAGCAGCTAGGTGGAGCAGTGTCATTCCTCGGAAAGTCTTTGAATGGATCAAGTGTTTGGACTTTGCCCAGCAAGCACGACTCATCATCTTCTCGCACACCACCACCACGCGGCTCTCAAAGCAGCTGCCCAGTGTCCCAGTCCCAGAAACGCACTGAAACACCACACACATCCCAGTTTAACCACCGAGGGGAGCTGCAACCTGCCCTGAGCAGGCAGCCTTCCACTTGTAGAATTAGTGAGACAGTGGCAAATTCGAGTGAAAGCCAACTGCTGTTCATCACACCCACAAATCAGACACGTTGTTTAGGAAAAACTGCAATCCTTTCCACCCTCCCTCCCTCCCCCAAAACAAACTCTGGTAAGAAAGCGTAAAGCTGCCATATCTGGGCACAGCAGGGTTCATACCTGCACCTGCGTTCCTCCGTTCCCACTCCCATTGCTCCCGCCTCCAGCTCCTTGTTTATGCTGCTGGGAACCTGTCATTTCAGCCATTCTCCTTTCCATCTGTTCGAGTCGCTCCAATATCGACATCCTGAACTGGTTATCTAGGTTGGAGAAAATGGAAAGAAAGCTCAGCTTTTGGCAGCCTACTGCAGGAAGCCACGAACAGCCATCCTGGAAGTCACAGGAGATTTGCTCTGCTTGGCAATGCACAGGGACACTTGCCCTGCAGCATCCCAGCTCTTCATGTTCCCGCAGCAGCCCTCTGACTACATTTCCAGAGAACTGCCTTAAAGATAACAGACAGGAGTACTAAAAACACGGAATATGGATTTCTTCCCTCTTGATTCTAGCTGTATCCACAAAACAGAGGACTGGGTTAATGCAACTTCTTTGAAAACACAAGTAAACCCTAAGCAAATATAACCATTCAGACAGCATTTCAGTAGGATCATATCTACCAAAATACTCTCCATAATCTGATAATACTGAAAATCCTGTAGCACCATTCTGAAAAGCAATACAATTCTTGAGCTCTATGGTCTCTGCAAAAGTCTAATGGCTGTATTAGTTATCTTCTCCTCCCGGCATTGTAACTTAATGCTATGATACAGCTACTAATGCTTGAATAGTGCAGGGAGATTTAGATAGGTTAACAGAATGCTGCTAAACCCGACGCTGTGGAGATCAACTCAAGCCATCTTCTTGTGCTTAGGGCCAGTCAGTGCAGCTCAAGCTGCTGCAAACACAGAGGGTTTCTTCTCTCTTGTGGCTCCTAAGGGAGAAGCTTCATGAAGCTCACTAGAAGCTGGGCAGGATAATTTTGTGGATAGGGAACATTCAATGAATCTTGCTATCATGCTAACAGTGTAATAAACTGTGGGGAAAAGACAATCACCATCCTGTTTGGTTTCATGCATCCATGGAGATGATGTGGTGATGCTGTGAAGTGGTAACTTCCAAACAAAGCCCACCGGTAGTAATAGAATGTGTGGGTCAAAATGAACAAGCTCTAACCAGTTTTTAAAAGAGAAAGTCTTCTCTGAGCGAGACAGTTATGGGCAGAGTCCTCCCTGGACAGTTGCAAGAGTACTTGTACACTCTGCAAGGCACAGCCCTCAGTAGAGGGTATTAGAGATCTCTCTACCGCACTTGAGATCATATTGCAGAACACCGCTAAGAGCTCAGGTCCACTGGCTAAAGACATCTCCTTCTCCCCACAACACGCTGTGACTTGAGGGGAGACAAGAGCTCCACTGCCTTCTGGCCAGCTCCAGCGGGTTGTAATGCAGCATCCCACCCTGGCTGCTCAGGAGCCAGGGACGAAGGAGTGCAGCCAGCATCCCCACCTAACCTCGTGGTAATCAAACTTAAGTTTTAAGGAACTAATTCCTTAATGAATAGCTAATTGCCATTTTAATTAAATTACTCTATTAATTTATATTAGGATAAGGAATATAGAACTCTACTCATGCTAAGAAGTCATGTGTAGGCCTTGGCTGAAGCTAGAGCTGGTGAAAAGTTGCAAAACTGGCAGGGAATGTTTTGTACTTATAAAAGGTCTCACCGCACCTGTGGTTTGGTTTTACCACACCTGTGCTTTGGTCTCACCACACCTGTGCTTTAATAACAACACCAGCATATTTCACTTAGACAGATCAATAGGTTGCATTTCATGCAGGCATGCCTCCCTACCTCCCTACTCCTGCATTTTTGTTTTGTGGTTAAACGTGGTTTCACCCCAATTGCCAGCAACTGTATGGAAATAAGATGCATGAATATTAATCAGGGTTGAACCAATCATTATAAAGGTTAAAATTAATAGCGGACACCGTATGCATGTTTATGTTAAAATATTTTAACTTTGTAAAAGAGTGTATAAATAGATTGAATTTTTGTGAGGTATTCGAAGCATTGGATGATTTCCAAGCTTCCCAGTGCTGCAATAAAGAAGCGCCAGCTTATCTACGTGTAGATAAGTTCTGTCATTTTTGCGACCTTCCCTTTGAAAATCGCAACAACCTCATTTCAGAGGCGACCTCACCACGGTCTTTTCTCGCCTAGTCCAAAACACTGTGACTTATTATTAATAATTCAGATGTCATGTTAATTGCAAAACCTCCGGGAAAGCGACTTGACAGTCCCAAGAGGCAATACTGCCAGCACAGCTGTGGTCTCAGGGCCCTGTCTGAACAGCGGTCAGCAAAAGCAGCAACACAAGCCATGTCTTCCCAGCGAGCCTTTGTTCGGGAGTGCTGCAGTGTGCTGCAGTGCAGTCCACGCGCTCCCCATTGCCATGCAGAGCACGTATACGCCGCAGAGACGGAGGGAGACCTGGCCCCGCTGAGCCACCCCCCACCGCAGGCCTGTGCCAAACAGCCCCGACAACCTGGGCACCTGGAAAAGGGGCCACATATGCCACGGCTCTGCTGTGCCCGTGTAATGCCACTCTCACATTAGCTGGGCGGCAAGCACTTGCGTTTGCTTAGAGCTGTGAGCAGCAATGCACACCAGGTATCAAACTGAGAATTTAACCTTGTATACGCAAAAGTAGCATCTTTTTTAAAGAATAGCTTTTTTTTTTATAGAACAAGAAGCCCAGGACTGCAACATAACTGGGGATTTGCTCCTACTCATTTAGATGTCAAAAAAGAGTAATTTTCTGTACAGCCAGAAACAGCAGGAGAAAATTATTCCAGTGAGATGCAGAAGTGCACTGTGCAGGCTACCTTGCCTCCCCCTCTCCTTTTCTTTCAGGTTTCTTTTTGTTTTGTTTAAGGGTTGAGGCCACTGTGGTATGGAAATGGAGGGGTTCACGTCTGTATCCATCTTCCAGGCTTTTCTCCCCTCCAAGCTCCAAGGGGTGATGCCTTCACCTTTCCTGACACTGAGCACTTTCTGGCACTTTTCAAGAGAGGACTGAAGTGACTTAAAGGGATGCCTGTCACCACCACTGTCCCCAGATGGGAACATTAAAACAAAGAAAGTAGAGAACTTTTCTTAGTAAACGGAATTTGAAATAGCATCTGGTGCTCCCACGTATTCCTATTCAGACACCTTGACAGTGTTCCTGGAAGTATTTAGGGCAGGACTACGTGATTTGAAGTAGCAGGAGGTAATTGTTTGAAGGAAAGATATAAACTCATCGCAGTCTTAAACTTGTAACCTTCAGCATCTTACCAAGACAAAACAGTTTTTCACAGATGGTTGTAAATCACTACTCAATCTACAGGCAGGTTAGAAATATGCTTCTATTAGTAAAACTGGAAGTGGAGACAAACATTCTGTGGCACCAGCATGAAGCGAAGGGAGCCCTCTCCACATCTCACAGGGAGCGGGGGCATTTACTCAGCAACAGAGCATGCCCCAGCTTAGAAAACTCCTGGCAGGAAATAAGGTAAATGGGGTAGTAAGTATCTCTACGCTGCCCATTTCCCAGGCAATTAAACTTGCTACCTAAGCAGCTAGAACAAAGCCACAACTGATGGCAATTTCAAAATTATTTATGTATAGTGTTTCCATAATAAATTCCATGGTATCAAGTACACCAAGCATCCCCTTCAAAGGCAACTGGTCACCTGAAGCATGTACACTGCATCAGTCTACTAAAAAAAAAGAAGAAGAAAAAAAAAAAAGGTGAGGGGAAAGAAAGCAAGCAAGAACAGGAAAGTGAAAACAGCAACTAGCTGTGCTGGAAGAGCTGACATCACCCCTGGACCCAGCTATGACATGACAGGTTCCTCTTCTTCCACACCGAGGCCTGGATGCACGCCAGACTAATGGCATTTGGACCACAGTCAGCACCGTTCACACACTGCTGACAAGCTCACAGATGTCTTGCCCAGGCTACGGCGAGAACGTCGCTGTGGAAGATCCTTGGGTCAGACCCCTAAATAGCGTATTTCCCTCCTTCCCTGCTTGGAGCAGCACCAGAGAACCTGCTTGCCTTCACTTAGGCTCCCTGAAGTAAACCACCAAATACAAACATCAATTCCTACACCACTCTTCTCTTGGTGCGCTCTTGCAGCATCTCTCATGATCGTTCCAAAAATCAACTGTCCACGGGCAGGTGAACTTTCAAACTATTTTGCCAGGCTGGACTAGTCCTATCCCATTAAAATTAAGTTATAAAGAATGAAGATGATCTTGCACCTTGAAAACTTAGATTTGCAGGGGCCTATTTAAAGCGTAAGTCTTCAAGTGACCTCTTAGGAATCAATATTCTGTTAAGTCCCAAGTTTGCCAGTTTGTATCAAAACATCATTATTTCTGTATTCTCAGTAGTAGGACAACAGCATCTTGTTACTTTTGCCACAAGAACTGGCATGAAAACATCTTCTTTCCTTCATTCAGTCCTGGGTTCAACAGCGTCAAAATCAAATGAGCTTTACATACCACGAGTCATATGCAATTTATCTTTAAAACTGATGTATTTGTATTCACATTAGCAGCCTATACAGAAGGATGGCTGCTAGAGCTGTGTAAAACTTAGAGGAACCGGAGAGAAAGAAAACATCTCACATTTTGGGAAGCAAAATGTGTGTCTGCGTGTGCGCGCACATGCATGTTATGTACCAAATATACACTCCATCACAAAAGAAAAATGTTTTCTGGTAAAGAAAACATAATGAAACCTGGCCCACTCCTGCTGATGCTCTAATGCACTTTCCTGTGAAAAGCCTAATCGCCAAAAAAGCCCTATTAGCAAAGCCCAAGCACCACAAACAGGCTAAAAATGAAGTGGAAATGAAAAAAAACCAAACTGAAGCTGTCAGACATTATGCAATTTACCTTGCAATAATTAAGAGAGAGGCTGTGAGAACCACAGGGTGGAACGTTATAGGTTTTGCTCTGAGAAGATCAAGACTTTTTACTCCTTATTATTTCTAATTTTATAAGTCACACTCTTTTCTGTCTTGCTCACTTCAGGGGTCTGTGTAGAGTCACCTGCTTAGCAGGCAATGATGATACAGGAACAGAGTTTTCACATTTTTGTATTTTACATTCAACAGAGTATCTCATGACATACACTCATCTGTCAGCGCACCGAAGGCAAGAGCTCAAGAACACATAAATCAAGTTGTCAAAATAAGCTTTTCTCCTGCTACATTATACAGGAAATCTAAATTGCTTCTGCCCAGCACAAGATGTCTTGCACTGGGAGCATCCTAGCTTTTTCAAAAGGCAGCAGAGATGCACATGCATACAAACACATCCACATATCTGCTTTTGATGGTCAAATTTCAGATTTTTTTTGTGAGTCCAAAACTGCACTTGCAAGTTTTCCCATTTCTTGAGTTTTTTTCCATTACATGTAAACCTGAAGAAAGTCACAAAATTCTTTAAGAAACCACAAAGAAGGTTTCTGAAGCTGTTCTTCAAGACTGCCTCCAGCAACGGTGATGAAAATGACTGCATTTCTGTATATCCAAGACACCTCATAAATTCACAGAAAACATTCTAAACACTGTATCTTTTCTGGAAATTACCCTTCTTAATATTTAACAACAAAAACGTAACATCAAAATTACCTCTCACCGTTATTCCTTAGCATAACTGGGAGAGGTGGTGGCTTTAGACCCTCGGGGCCCATTTTGTGAACAGAGAGAGCCCCAGCAAGGCGCGACAGGTGGGTCTAACTGAGCTTTTACACCAGCAGCTGCTTGCCCCTGATGGGAGCTCAGAAGCTTTCAGGATCTGATGAAGTTACACGCATCCACTCACTCATGCTTCATCCCCCGTGCCCTGCATCTTCTGTGAAACCCTGCAAGCCCCAGGTGCACTGTGTGTCACGTGTTAACTGAGGGACCTGTTCCATCACCCTTAAAGCCACTTTCAGTGCTGCTGTCCTCAGCCCTTCATAGGGGAAGAAGAAGCTACCCCGCAGATTCAAAATCAAGCTTAGGAAACGTGGCAAAACTATTCATGGTGGTATTTACTTGCAGAGTCTGGTCCCCCGGAAAGAAACAGTTTGTTGCAGTGTCACATCAGGGCTCGGCTGCTCCACAGTGCCAGCAGCCCGAGGGGAGCTGTCTGTCCCAGCAGGGAAGAGCTGGAAAGGGCTAGAAGGAGCTGCCTGGTCAGATTTTGACCCATACTACAAAATTGGTTTAAATCTCATTTCCCTAAAACATGAACCATCGTTCACATGCAGAACAAGCTTCTTTGTAATTTCTACTCAGAGGTAGCCTACTACTGATTACAGTAACAATATAAAGTTTTGTACATAACATTTCTAGAGATGCAAAACTATTCTGTTACAAGTCTTCTAAGGATGCGTTGTTATGTGTATCAGTTAGCATTTTACAGACCTACTGTGTGTACACTTGCAGGGTTACTCCCAGTACATGGTCCTTCACCTGACACTGCAGAACCACCTGCCTTCTGAAGCCTGGTAACTGCTTTTGACAGCTCCTGACTGTGTGCACTCTATGTTAAAAGGCCAGTGAGAACACAGCACGTGGAAATGTTCTACAAGTTCTTTCCACGTAAGAAGGCAACACGATTACTACCAGAAACATCTGTGATTACACACCGCATGGGAAAGACACCTTACGACTCCTTCATCCTGCCGTATCATCCTGCCAGCAGGAGACAAGACACTCAGGACTTCAGTACGAGTGGAGTCTGCACCCTAAATGGTATAGAAAAATCAAATCTAGGGGAAACGCTTCTGCTGCAGAGCTTAGTTACAAGTGCAATGCTTCACCGGCCCCCCTGCGGTAGCCCACTCCTCCGCATGATCCTCCCCATCTTCTAACCCGAAGACCTCTTCCAAAGACAGCGTATTATTTCTTTCTGAACTATGCAGGCAGTGTTCCTGATGGGTGGGCATGAGCCCAAACCACTGCCCACTGCTCACACTTTATTACAAAATGTCGTAAATCCACATGTCAGCAGACATTGAGTCTCAGATCTTCCGCTTTGTGCGGTACCTGAAACATGCCTGTGGGTCCACGTATGGCACTAAGAGAGTATCTACATACAGCAGCAAGTGACAAGATCTCCTTTGCCTGACAAGCCAAGTTTAAGAAATCAGCAGAGAGATCCTTTTCTACTCTCTGGCACACTGCTTTACTGGATGAGTAAAGATCCAAAAGCATCTCCTACTTCCTCCTTTTGCCAAGCAAGCTTCAACCAGCAAGAAAGTCTAACACTCATGACGTGGCAGTGCAGCCAGAACTATTACACACAAAACACCGCTTTGCACCGATGAAAAATAAATCAGCAGTTCTTTGCAGTAAGCAACATCTATACCACTTGCTCTTTTTTACGCTCTCACCTGGAAGTCTGGGGTTTTTTGCCACGCTGCACAACTAAAACGACACACCATGTTTGACTGGAAGGACTAACGGGTGAGGATGCATGATCTCCTGAACATTCCACCAAGGAAATAATCTCCCCACGGACTTCTAGCCACTGAACTGATGGTGCTGTATGAGATCTGCATCTGCACGTGGTCCCAAGTACCGTGCTTGAATACTCAGGACGTAAGAAGCCTGAGGGCACTGGCTTCTCAGCATGTGCAGTTTCCTTAAAGGCAGCTTCTGTGTTATAACATTCACTGCTACGAACAAACACAGACTGAATTTACTAAGTGCAAGAGCTGAACACTGCAAGAAAAACATGCAACGCAAAGACATTTTTCTGTTTTGCAGAGCAAGTCAGACACACCACATTCTTTCATCCAAACCAAGCTGTGGGTGGGGATGGAAGAGTCTGAGGACACATCCTTCTCTGAGTGCCAGTGTTCTGTTTCTATTTTACAAATCATTTGTCACCTACTCAGTTCTTCGATACTGTAAAAATCATGAACACCTTTCATGTTGCAGTACAAATTTCATCTGGGTTAGTAGTTATTTCTACGGTATCATCATTGCAGGAGCAAATATTTCTGAAATGAAACCACGGTAGCATCCTCAGTGCATCTTACAAAAAGCTCCATTTACCAGTAAGCTATTACAGCTCATGGTCTCTGCCAGCAAATGAAAGCACTTAAAATTTTTATTTAATGTTCTAAGACAAATGCATATCTGTGCTAGTGAGGTAGGCTACTTCCAGGCTCTTTGATCAGTGAGAAATGCCACAACTATTGAGGCACAAGACAAGGAAACCTGTATTTACACTCTGAGCCTAAGCCACAGCTGAAGAACATCTGTGCTTTCACAGAAAAGACAAACGCTACTGGGCATGGGCAGGAATAATGAAGTAATCCAGACCTACACATGCAGGTATTGTCATCGATTTTAAGCCAGGTCAGGACTTCTTACTGGCAATACTTTTTCCATGGTTCTTCCAGTGCTGTAGGACTTTAGGCCATTACTGCCATGCCATCTGCGACCACTCTGTTCCTCTCACTCATCCCCAGAAAGTAGTACTCCCACAAAAGAAGGTAATTCTTCCTACTTTTTTTTAATCACGACACTCATTACTAGAGCAGAAGGCAGGTGGCTTGGTCTGACTTTTTCCCCAAGTGACAGTCTCTATATCAACACCGATAAAGCACTTGCCTTTTTTCTTTTTCCAGGCTTCTCTTCCCCAGAGCTTAAGGATGACGAGATTTTCACACTCTCCAGGAACAGCTACTTCAGCAAAGCAGGGGAGGTTTTAGAGGTGTCATGTGGACAGGACAGATTTCATAGGTAGCACAGACCGCTAAAATACGGCTTCTTGTGCTGTTTAGAAATCGGTATACAAACATTTGGCTGCCTAAGGTGACTCTGCATCTCGGGTCAAAAACTGGCTATGTTTTCCCACAGGTGCCAACACTATGAAAATGCTGTGCTTCTGGATGTATGCAAAGAGCAACAGTCTAGGAAGAGAGGCTGTGCTGCTGCTCACCTGTGCCACCCACTGCTCACAGCAACCCCCTCCCTTTAGGGTTGGTTACAGGCTAAAGAAGCTATAAACTGAAGAAAAAAATATCCTATGCTGTATCGGTGCTACAGGACCTTAAGCACTGTAAAAATCCTGACCTAAGCTTTCTCTGATAAAAATTGCAAACTCAAGAAGCAAAACATACACCCAGAAATCACTAGACTGATGAGCAGAATAATATAATACAGCCTCTATTTTCTGCAAAATTAAACAGGAACTTCTGCAAGCTACAAAACTGTGAAATGCTGGAGAAGGTGAGCTAAAGAGACCAAGAGCTCCTTCAGCGGAAGCTTTCAGAAAGTCAGGTATCAGTCATGTTTACTCCATCTCTAAACTGGGAGTGGCCTACATGATCTTTGGAATTCCCCTGCCCAGTCCTACTCTTTTTGATGAAGTGCCCTGCAAAATACGTTTTGCAAAAACCTGGCACGTAGCAGGCGTGTACTTCAAGCATCTCCAAACCCCTCAGCGAAGGTTTGGGCCACTGACCTCATCCTACATCGCACCAATTCAGAACACAAGACCGTGCACTAGAGGTGTCGGGATGCAATCCGTCCTTCTCTGTGCGCGATGCTACAACACAGGCGCTGTCACAACTCCGAACCCGCACGGTAACATCGCCCTGGACGGGCTGGGGACCGACCAGCAAGGGAGGACGAGTAGCTGGAAACACGACCACATCCCACAGCTGGGGAGACGACGGGGAGAAGGGGGAGGAACTGCGACCTTAAGGCGCGCATTCACGTTGTAAACACAGCAGAGTGACGAAAACCACAGAAGCATGCGGATTTAAACCCAAACAAACAGTGCGTGGCACACTATCCTCGCATACTTACTAGAAACAGTACTTTGGCACATCTGCACGTCCACCTGCAAAGGGTGGGGGCCCGGACCCCTCTGCAGTACCTCTACTTGCTCCCAGG